>NW_027657808.1:0-19206 GCF_964235325.1 Thermobia domestica | reverse complement strand
CTGGTACTGTGGCTCTCCGAGAAATTCGTCGTTACCAGAAGAGCACTGAATTGCTCATCCGCAAGCTGCCCTTCCAACGACTCGTCCGAGAAATTGCACAAGATTTCAAGACAGATCTTCGCTTCCAAAGCTCAGCTGTCATGGCTTTACAGGAGGCAAGTGAAGCTTACCTTGTAGGGCTTTTCGAAGACACCAACTTGTGTGCTATTCACGCAAAGAGAGTCACAATCATGCCTAAGGACATTCAGCTTGCTCGCCGCATCCGTGGGGAACGTGCTTAAGTTTGAAGTTCTGGCACTGAGTTCAAAAACGGTCCTTTTTAGGACCAATACACTACTTAGAGATGCTGTTATCCTAACAAGGATCTTGTCCATACTTGTTATCTTTTTTTTTTAAATTCTCACGCCGTATGTTGCATAGTTAATACATCTACCTTCGTTTTCCTCTCGTTTCGTATATCATCCTATCTTTCAAGTATATTCTTTAGTTTTCCCCTATGTTTACCGATTGATTATCTTCGTTTTATGTGGTCAAGGATTCGATTTTGCCATATGTTGCATAAGTTAACTTCGATTCAACCACTGTTTGCCCTTCTCAACGTTATTAATCTCATAGAACTCGCAGGCGAAATATGTACTTCTTCCAAGGTAGCAAAAGTAATATTTTCTCAGAGGTCGCTGCTGTTGAATGCAAACGTTAAACTAAACTTTCTTTAAGTGTCTGTTTGTACTTAACATCAGTTCAATTGTACACCTACATTTCTGCTGGTGTTACTATTTTTCTTTATAGCAATATTACGAATTATAAGACGGTATCCGTGGTTATTAGCGTGTTCCCTTTTCCTAACACTTTCTCATTACACCAGTATTTCCATCATTCATTAGGCGTAATCACCCGTCTCCTTTATCATAAAAATCATAATAGTACGACGTTAAATTGAAACAGTCTACTTCACTTTCACGAGTTGTAATAAGTTCGAACATTTCTTTCACCCCAGCCTTGAAAAGAGTTGATTTTAGTTTAGTGTCCCTTTCAGCAGCAAGGCTGTTTCAAACGTGGACCTACTTATTAACGTGCAATGCGAAACATTTGAGCTCCCACCGAGAATCGAACCCAGTCAGCCTGCAAAAGTTTTTCTAACAAATGCATTAAGTGCGTTTTCTGTACTGTTTCGCTACTTGAAGATAGGAACAAGGAAAAAGTAAGTGATCACAAATTGACATTACGTAATGTGTTCCCCATTTTTTTTCGAGTACACCATTCTTGACACCCGTGAAAGCTTTCTTTCCCCACCCTCAATTCCCCTCTGTTATAAAGCACTTACATCAAGAAGTGCTTCGGTTAAAAAGAAAACTCAAAGTCCCTTGCGTGTATACTATACATTGCTATGAATGAACATGTGATAATGATAGGAAAAGCACAATTTTACTCTTCTCAAAGTATTTGATGGCTCTAAAAAGAGCCGTTTTAAAATGTCAGATGATTTACTGACACATTTACTTCTTCTTTGGTGCAGCCTTCTTAGCACTTTTCGGTTTTGCTGTAGCCTTCTTTGGCTTCGGGGCCTTTGGCTTCTTGGGAGTTTTTGCCTTCTTCACTTTAGATGGTGATTTCTTAGGTTTGGGAGCAGCAGCCTTTTTCTTTTCACCAGTCTTCTTGGGACGTTTAGCTGCTGGCTTTTTCGCAGGCTTCTTCTCCTTTGATGCTGATCGTTTCGCCTTGGTTGAAGATCCACCTTCAGGCTTCTCCTTCAGCGATGAAGCACTAAGCTTAAACGATCCAGATGCACCTTTTCCCTTGGTCTGAACCAAAGACCCAGAAGCAACTGCACTTCTCAAGTATTTCTTGATAAATGGAGCAAGCTTCTCGGCATCCACTTTGTAGTTCTGAGAGATGTATTTCTTAATAGCTTGCAGTGAACTTCCTCCCCTTTCCTTCAAATTCTTGATGGCGTTGTTCACCATTTCTGATGTTCTTGGATGAGAAGGTGTTGTTTTTGGTTTCTTAGGCTTTGCAGACTTCTTAGGAGAAGCCTGTGCCGGGGCTGCAGGTGCTGATGCCGTATCTGCCATTGCTTTCTGCAATAAACTCAACGATACTGAAGAATGAAATTTTCGCTGGCAGGCAGCGTTGAGTTTGGTTACGGAGCGCGGACCGGATAGAAAGCACTTGCTGAGGCGGGCTGAGGTAAACAGAAGTTCGTAGTTGCCACAACGATAAGTGTGTTTCCTTCTATTTTGATAAACGATTTTTTTCAGGTATTCAATGAATGCACCAGATCCTATTCTTCCTTACTGGCTAGAAGAAACTTTATTCCACATAACTCAAAAGGCATTTGTTTTTATTCGCTTTTCTATTTTATGTTTCAGTCATTGCTAAGTCGGTCACACTACTTTTTCACCCTCCTTGTGCTTATAATTTTCATAATTTAACATGGAAATACTTATCAATAAATAATTATATTACCATGGTAATTAACTTCAATCCTTCCTGTGATTATACGCAAAGTACCATCTTCGTACTGCTTACTATAGTTCAATGAAGGGAATCTATAAAGTAACGCGTGTCGCACACATCTGCCTTGCAAACTCCCTGGCCTACTTCCAATGTATAGACTTTTATTTCAAATCCTGATTTAATTTCATAATTTTCTGTAGATTTTAACATTTTATTACCCAGCTTCTTAATACGAATGACAATCAAGCCTAAATATTTATTCCCTTTAACTTTATTTTTCTTTTTTATTTTGTGCCTTGTTTCATATTTGTTCTTACGTTAGCAATTAACGCACTTACCGTAGTTATGTATGAACAGGTTGTTTCTATATTTATTTTATTCCAAATAAATTAAATATATATACGGATTATTTTATGGTAGTTGATATTTTCTGTTGTTTCCTACGTGAATTGAGGAAACGCACGGACTTTCGCCTAATTCTTGTGCTACTTTCATATGTCTGTATCTGTCGAATGCTGTCGATCTGTCGAAATGTGTATTACTATCTGTCGATTCATCGAGTGAACTGAATTCGTTAACCATTTCACCAGGCGCGCATGCATTTTTTTTTTCTTCTAAGGGATCCAAGCTTCGGGGGGCAAGGTTCCAATACTACAAGCCACTATGTCTATATACTATTATTCTGCATTCGAAAACACGATAAATATTCCACTTACTTTTTCACAAAAACATGATACAGACAGAGTACAGATGAAGTGTAAGATCAGATTTATATTGATGATACATCAATATTTTCCCTGTTAATAACTACATTTAATGAGAAAGTCTGCAAATGTATGTTCACTTAGGAACTTTTGCGAGGAGTCCGCACCCGGTGGACACCCCGTGAGTACGCCTCTGCACTTGACTATACTTCGAATTATACTGCAAACAGTTGTATTTTAGTTTCCCCGTTTAGTTCATCGATATCATTAACACAAAGAAAATAGATGTTATAGATGCGTATTCTCAGTTCTCGCTTTATATCCGGACGTCTGCAAAAATCTACTCCTTTTCTTTCTTTCACGCATCCACCAAACTAACAATGATTTGTATTATAATATTTGCGCATAAAATGTATATCTCATACCTTCCATGTTCTCAAGTATTCATAGACAAAAACGGTTACTTTCTGCGAACAAATTGTCCAAACACAGTGCAAATGTCATCTATAGATTGTCCTGGTTCCGTCTGCGTGTACATAACAATGCGTCATAATCATACATTGCACATTAAGGATATCAATTAATCTTCCCAAATTCCTAGATATGCCTGGCAAAAGTTCCGCGTGTTGTAAGGATATTACATTTGTACTACCGACAAGGTGGTATCTTCCAACATTGAAGTTCAATAAACCCCAAATGTGTCGGATATAGTATTTGATTTCTTGTCTCATTGTTTGCGTCAGAGATGTCTTCTCAAGTTAGGATTTACGATACATACAGGATGAGTTGTATATATTGTTGCTGCCAGCTCTATATTAATCCCATATTTGTAAACGAATAAAAACAGTATTCTAATTATAACAATGTGCTCACAATTAATTTTATTCTTAATTGTTATACGTATTGTTGATTAAAAATGAAAATGTTGCTAAGTGAATTTTATTAATATTTTCTGTTGCGTGATATAGGAAGTGAGTGAAATATTGGAGGAATATAGTGTGCGTAGCAGATGATGTGCAGTGGCTTTGGATCGCCTGTGATAAGGTAAGGCATTTGCTATTTTAATTAACACATTTTATATACTGTAATCCTAATTATTTTTATGTGAATGTGCTTACTACTTGTGTATTCAGTGGGACCGATGTTTTAATATGTATGGTCAAGCAGTGTCGAGCCTGGTCAGTGTGTGGATAGGTGACCATTTTTTGTAAATCGATAACATTTAACTTTGTAAACACGGATGAAGTAGAAGTATATTTATTTTATTTTTTACCTCAAATATGTAGGACACTTCTCCTTTGTACATCAATTATTATTATTAGTTCAACTTGTTTACAAGTTAAATGAAAAGAATAGTCGTTATCGTGTGATGATTGTGCTCATTAGGCTAAAGAAGACTCGTGATAAGAAAGAAAAGAAGAACGGTGCTCAAGTTTCGTCACAGCATATTCTCAAAAATTTACAGGCAAAATTCAGTGTTCTGCATGAAAAGGCATATTTGTACGAAAAAAAAAAAAAATTCTGCAGACGACAGAATTAAATAAAGTAATACACATGTATTTTAGAGTTACTGGTGTAAAATCATTACAAGTGCTTTGCCAGGTGGCCAATAAAAAGCACGAATACTATTTAAGGGAGCCAAAACAGGAGAAAGCTGGGGGCCTGAGCGATAGCAAGAATGTGCGTCCAAAGTGAACAGGAGCGAAGGCGACGCGGGTATACGTATAAGCAAGGGTAGTGGAAACCAGTTAGTTTTCGAGTTTCAATAGCACTTGTCATGCATCCATACTAGTAGCGCCCCGCTTGTAAACATTAAGTACACTATGCAAGAATACACCGCCGGTGGAAAATAGTACCTAATACAGTTATCTTTCATATATACTGACTTATTTTACAGTAGTAACCCAACACTAGTAAACGTAAAATAAAAGTGTATAACTTTATATTTAATTCTATCGCCTGGCTTAGTTTTTCACCTGTAAGATGTACTTATTTAGAGCAAGTTTCTTAACTAGCAAATTAAACCGAGAACCACAGCAACCATATATATATTCTTATGATGTACTTTTCTTTGAGTGGTGTTCTCTGTCTATTCAATAACATTTTCTCAGTTTAATGCTAGCAAAAAACAAAACAAAATCAAAGTGTTTCTATATAAATTTAGTTCACCGTGTTGTAATATCACATGGAATTGAAAAACGAATAGTCGAACCTCTGCTATCTCGATCAAACTTCTCAGGATGATATACTGACTTACCGCAGAAGTTCGACTGAATACGTTTCTCAGTTCCATGGGAGAACCTGGAGAAGCAAAAGCCTGCGCAACGGAAAATACTAAATAAACTTGTAGAGCAGGTCAAGATGTATCATCATGCCAAGTTTCATTCAGATCAGAGAAGTTTGGCTGCAGCCATTTTCATTACAAAGCACAAAATGGATGGTCCCTAACCTCGAGAATCTTCACAATTGTCGACGAGTTGAACTGCACTCATCTGATCAAAATCAAACTTAAAATGGCAGTTCACTTTCAACTGTTAAATAATATGATATGCAGGCTTCTGCTTTCCTAGTTACAGTCTATCCACTGTGGTATGCATATTAGTAGAAATGTGAGAGTGCATATTTATTAAAGATTTGCTTCAAAAAGCGATGAAAGACATAGGCATTCCCGCGGGCGGTGATAACAAGATGCCGGAAAACGAACAAGCAGAAAGAATATGGGCTGAAGAAGTGTAAACGACGACGCGGCGGCCCGTAAAGGTGTTGCCGTCCTATTAAATGAATAATATCAAAAGAAAGAAAAAAAAAGTAAAAAATTTCGCGCTCGTAATCAAGACAGAAAGCAACTAAAGGAAATCTTTGTTTTACGTCCCACGTTATGCCGCTTAGGCTAAAAGAGGCGCTGATTATGAGAAATGATTGAAATGGTGGTGGAATGAAGAAAGTGGGAGGAAACGGGAGAACCCCGCGGTAACCCACCGCACATAGTTTTTGTCCACCATAAAGTTAACTTGGCGGGGGCTCAAGACAGAAAGACGGTTGGAAAAACAAATAAACGATGTTCCATCCCGTAAAAATGTTGGCGACCTATGAAATCAATATTTTTTCTTAAAGAAAAAAAAAAGAATTAAAAAGAGAAAAAAAGGTCAAAATTTCGCGCTCGCTTCGCTCGCGATCAGCAGAGAAAAGAGGACGTGACGCACCCCTAAAAGTGTTGGCGACCGATTGAATAAATATTGTGGGTAAAAAAAAAAAAAAAAAAAGTCAAAAATTTCGCGCTCGCTTCGCTCGCGATCAGCACAGAAAGAAGGACGTGACGCGCCCCTAAAGGTGTTGGCAACCGATTCAATACATATTGTCGGTAAAAAAAAAAAAAAAAAAAAACGCTCGCTTCGCTCGCGATCGACATGAAAAAGGCAACGACGTGACGCCCCGTAAAATTGTCGGCGACCTATTCAATCAATATATTCGGTTGAAAAACAAAGTCAAAAGTTTCCCAATCGCTTCCCTGCCGATCGACATAAAAAAAAAGGCAACCCCTTCACCTCTCCTTATGCATTCATCAGTAAACATACAACCATAGATCACAATACCACTCACATCACCTATCAGTTCTCCACGTCCATCAAGATCCAATCATCGCCCTGGCCCTTTATGATGATACACAACATTACATGTTATTGTGTGCATTGCCCCGCGTTACAATACATGACCAAAAAAAAAAAGAGAAAAAGAGCTGCACTGCCTTCAGTGTAGACATGTTCGTATTCGTAGAAAATGATTTTAGGTACACGATAGTACAGTAATCTATCTTCACATGCTTCAGATGTGAACGATACCTACACATGAAGAGGGCTCCCGAGGTTTCCTTTTCCAATAGGATGGAGCTCCACCACACTTGCAGAATGACGAGAAGTTATGTTAATAAATATATCCCAGAGTGTTTCGTAACTCGCCCTTGGTCCTAATGATGAAGCGTTCTTCAGATGGCCCCGATGTCTCCACACATGATACTATGCGACTTCTTTTCACGAGGCTCTCAAAGATCACGTTTGTGTCCTAACATTCTCTGCAGATATGACACAGCTGCGATAGCGGATCACAGAAGCCTTTCCTCTCCTTACAAGAGACGTGTTCATTCGAGCATGGGAGTAATTCGACTATCGATCAAATATCTCCCGTGTCACGATAGTAGTCACTTTCAATTCTTCTAACGAAGGTAAGAAAAAATGCTATACAAACTTCCTTTCGGTATATAAAGGATTAGGGGCCCAGAGAATATTTTCTTTCAAGAGGATACATTCTTTTTCGAACACCCTGTATATAGATCCTCTAATTATAACTGCAAACAAAATGTTGATTTTGCAATTGCTTCCATGAGAGAAAATTCTGTGCACTTTCTTTCTGAAGGGCCGGGCCTAAACGTTTTCCTTAATCATTAAATTTAGTAGTTATCTACAATTACATAGTTTTCCATTGTTCTCAAAATAAAGATTTTTCTCTATGAATTGTTGAATGTTGCTAGGGATATTGAAGTAATTCTTTTTAGTGTTTTTTTCTTTACAATAATGTACTGAACGCCTGCATTAAGGAAGTTCGTGTGTCCATCTTGCAAAATGTTTCGTCTTTTTTCATGCCCACTAAGATAAATATTCATTTTGCTCTTTTCTCCGTATGCAAACCACATTTCTTAAAGGCAACATTTTCATACAAATGTAGTACTAAAAACTTCTAATTGGCAACATCTGGGCTGCGAAGAGGAAAAAGAAAGAAATCTCGTACGTATTCGCGCGCAATTCGGAATTAGCCAATGAAAAGCACAAAAGCGGCCACCATCTCTCTCTCTTTCTTATTAACGGTTTTGTACTTTCTGCAGTTCTATCAGTGCTGCTAACCTCTTACTATATCATTGAATATGTATGTTTATATATATATATATATATATATATATATATATATATATATATATATATATATATATATATATATATATTTTACAAAAAATCATACTACTACGGAATAATATTAAATGCCTGTAAACCCTCATTTCTGTTTGCACTTTCTGTTACACTACCTTCCCCGAACTTCTTTCAAGTTATTAAGTGCAGAACGGGGAGTTATACATATTTACTTGCGCTTTCACAATATCTGCACATTGTGTAATAATAGGAGACGTATAAAATAAAACTATATACTAATACGTATATATATATATATATATATATATATATATATATATATATATATATATATATATATATATATATATATATATACAGTACACATTCCACTATCCGAGGCTTTCCTTTTCTTTTCTTGCTGACGATAAATTACGCTCTTAGAAATGTTGTCTGAAAACAATAAGAATATGTGCAAAAAATACAATCAGAGGTAGAGGTCTTTAACAGGAACTAAGCAAGGGAGTTGAAAAATTTTTTATGCATGTAAAAAATATAGACATGAACCAACTTGTGAAATAAAAAGACCAGAAAACTACTCTTTCTAAATTATGTGTAAACTTTTTACCGAAAACGAAAGTTGCACGAAAGACTTTTTGTCCCTTTTTTGGCCTCCGGTGCTTGGGGTCCCTGGTTCAATCCCAGCTCGTGCCGTGTGAACTTTGTCGTGCATAAAGACCGTGCTCATGGGTTTTCTCGGGTTTCTCCCGTTTCCTCCCACTTTCTTCATTCAGTACTCATCATCACCGTCTCCTTTAGCGTAACCGGTATAAGTATGCGACGTAAATCTAAAGATTTCATTTCATTTCCCTTTTCTGCTCATACTGCTGATTATGCGCGATTATGCCAACATCCAACTCCGCGGATAATCGTGCGATTACTGTATATACAACTAATACAGATACGTAATTACATTATCAGTTACAGTATCGGTTTTTATTTACTAATTTGCCTCACTTTATTTGCATCCCTGCAGTAAATAATTCTTATCGATAATAGTTAAAATGTATATTACATTTTAGTGCTTCACGACTGAATGATCATCTGCCTTACGTTATCTCGCAGCTGAAGAGGATGCTACACTGAAAACTACCTTGCGTTATAAAGGGTAAGTGAAACATATCTTAAAAATATCTTTCATACATTTCATTGTGTACATTAAAGAATGTAAGTTTGCCTTTTTCCTGTAATCAATACTTAATAAAGGATTTATTTTTATTTATTTATATACAATTTCATACGTGGTTCGTGATAGTAAACTCGATAGGACATAGTGGCACTATGAACATCCGAATCACTCATCATTCGAACATTCAAATATTTATTCGAATATTAGTATATTCCAAGTAATGTTAACGACGTTAATATGCTTGCCTTTATAGTTAATAATGTCAATTCTTACTTAAAACATACTTCCTTAACAGGACATTGAAGAAAAGGTAGTTGCCAACGGCCATACCATGCTGAATATACCGGTTCTCGTCCGATCACCGAAGTCAAGCAGCATCGGGCCTGGTCAGTACTTGGATGGGTGACCGCCTGGGAACACCAGGTGCTGTTGGCATCTCTTTTTCAAATTTCATTATCCTTCAAGTACGAAAATACTAGAAACATTAATTTTATAGTACTTTCAAGAGATAATTTATCAACATTATTTCATAGCGATTAATCGATATTCTAAGCGTTATACCCACTATTTCTTACACTAACAGCCTGTTTATTTGCACGGCACATTAAAATAACCTGATTTCCGATCCGTGTGCACCTACTACTATACTTAACACGGAATGTATTACCACTTTTTAAAAGTAAATTATTATGACTAAGTGTAGATCTCCGGCGAGTAAATGCCTTTCGTATACAAGCACGACACATCTCCGCTATGTGCTTTACTTTTTTACTAACAGCATATAGAAATTGGATTTCAAGGTGTTTCTACATAACAGAATGAAGCAAATTTCGTGATTTAACTCTTTCGAATAATGTGTTGGTCCTGACAAGGACCGTTTGAAATGAAAAATCTTGAAGAAGATTTTTACTTAGAGCTTGTGTACTTGGTAACAGCCTTCGTACCCTCACTTACAGCGTGCTTGGCAAGTTCACCAGGCAAAAGAAGGCGCACAGCTGTTTGGATTTCCCGGCTGGTGATAGTTGACCGCTTATTGTAATGGGCCAAACGAGAAGCTTCAGCAGCAATACGCTCGAAGATGTCATTAACAAAGCTGTTCATGATACTCATAGCTTTGCTAGATATGCCAGTGTCAGGATGCACTTGCTTCAAAACTTTGTAGATGTAAATGGCATAGCTCTCCTTCCTCCTCCTCTTCTTCTTCTTATCTCCCTTGGAGATATTCTTTTGGGCTTTACCAGCCTTCTTTGCAGCCTTTCCGCTAGTTTTTGGTGGCATGATGACTCACTCGTTCAGCAAAATTAGATGTGTCCGCCGATTTATCGACTTCATTTAAATTACAGTACGTGTTTCAATTCGCGCCAACTGCCTTGCTTTTCATTTGATGCACTCGGGTGCACGCTTGAAGTAGTAACAAAACTGACTTGATTCATGGGAGACGGCACTGGCAGCTATCATACTTACGAACGGGTAATTCCTGAAGATCCCCGAGAACTTGACACACGAGACATTATAGGCAGAGAAACGGCATGCGGCTGGTGCTCAGGCCCGCACTTACAATCCCACCATAGGGACCTCTATGGGGAACCTACTCCCTCATCGCAGCCCGTCTCCTCTTCTCCCTCGGTACAGCAGACTTCGCCAGACTACAACAAAATGGCCCTCCAAATGATCCAATCAGTGACTCAGAGACAGTCCACCGCTTTTACTTCAGCACGTCATTCATCTTCAGAAGCACATAACAACGAGTTTCAGCTACCCAAGAGAACTTGTAAACCATCTACCGAACCTGTTACACCAATTCCTACCTCCAACACATTTGCGGCCCTTGCTGGAGCTGAGAACACTCCCGAACCGATGGATGCCACTGGCGAATCTTCCAAGACCTGGCTATACATCTACAACTGTCCGTACTCTCGGGGCTACGACCTCATAGCTAAGATGCAAAAACAATGTAAAGAAACGCCCACCTTTCGTTTCATGAAAGGTTTTCTCAAGATCAAATGCACTCTTCAAGAAGACTTCCAAGCTATCCAAGATTTCTGCTCTGCTGAAAACCTTGAGTACGCCACAGAAATACAAAAGAAGAAAGATGTCATTAAAGCAGTGATTCGCCACTTACCTCTAGACACGGCTGTGGATGCCATAATTTCCGAGCTGAAGGAAAAAGGCTATCCAGTCCTTTCCATCATTCAACTGTCCAAGCGGAACGCTCACGAACCGTCGGGGAAAACTTTGTTCCCCCTTTTTCTAGTGATAATGAGGAAAACACTCAGGGCCAACTCCTTTTTTAAAGAAGATCTCCTCCTCCATATGAAGATTAAAGTAGAGCCATATCACTCCAAAGCCTATCTACAGTGCTACAAATGCCAGCGTTTTGGCCATGGCCAAAGCACATGCCAAGCGCAACCAAGATGTGTCAAGTGCGCCGGTAACCACTGGACTTTTGCTTGTGAAAAAAGGGACACATTAACGTCTGCTAAATGCGTCAATTGCACGGGAGATCACCCCGCCAACTACTCAGGATGCCCTAAAATTCAACGCCTTCTCCAGGGGAAAAACAGTAAGACCCCTGCATCTGAAACGACGGACACTTCCACGACCCCATCAACCATGAAGCCAACCAAGACTTTTTCCAGTACAGACGACCGGACCTCCTGGCCTCCTCTTCCGAAGAAAGATACACCTCCTTCAGCACCAGAAGACACTGCCGCAACCTCCTTCAAAGATTTTCTTCAAATATTGAAGGACTTTGAACTATTCAGACTACTCCCTCTCCTCAAGAAGTATACGCCGAAATTGAAAGAAGAAAAAGACATGTTCAACAAGCTGTCAATCTTCATTGACATGCTTAGTGAATTCTTTAATTAACCACGACCTTTCCATACATACAGGACCACACCCTTATGAGGGCCACTCCAGGCTGCCTCATTGGTCATCGCCGCTGCCAATCAGGACTCTTCCAAGCTTCCAGTGCTAATACTCTCTCATCAGCAACGACCAGACTCACAGCTCCCCAGGCACTATACAGGACTTCTACCAGACTCCACATTCCCTGGCGATCAGCGACAGTGGCTGATTTGGTCATCACTTCACATGCCGTTACTTCAAATGGATTATCATCTCATATAAGAGGCAGGGGCTTCTAGCCCGGTACTCACACTCGACCAACTTGTCATGTTAACCTGTGGACCTGTGGACCTGTGGAGGCCGCAATTTTTCCTCTCATCTTATTACGAAAGAATATTGAACAATGTCTGGTCGCGGCAAAGGTGGAAAAGTCAAGGGAAAGAGCAAGTCCCGCTCCAGCAGGGCTGGCCTTCAATTCCCAGTAGGCAGAATCCATCGTCTTTTGCGAAAGGGTAACTATGCCGAACGAGTTGGTGCTGGCGCTCCCGTGTATTTGGCTGCAGTCATGGAATACCTGGCAGCTGAAGTTCTTGAGTTGGCAGGCAACGCTGCTCGTGACAACAAGAAGACTAGGATTATTCCACGTCATCTGCAGTTAGCTATCCGTAACGACGAGGAATTAAACAAGTTGTTGTCTGGAGTTACAATCGCTCAGGGTGGTGTTTTGCCCAACATTCAAGCTGTACTTCTGCCCAAGAAAACTGAGAAGAAGGCATAAATGTAAGACCTATATCTCATACAAATCGGCCCTTATGAGGGCCACAAACCCCTTTATAGAGGAGATTTACGATTGAAATGAATTGTTTTCGATATACAGACTCATCAAAAGTGTCTGAGATAGTTGCTTAGTGTCATTCGAAATTCTCGCTGCTATTCGATTAATTAGTATGTGTAGTCGTCGATCGTAATTGAAGCCCATAGGAAGTCACACTATCTTTAGAATACTCCAAACAGCGATGTGCTTAGTTCCCACTACATTATTAATTATAAGATCATTACCTTTTGTATTGTCGCTAGCTACATTTTTTTGATATTTGCGTACATCGGGCTCATATTACCCAGAGGACAGGACAGTCGAGCCCAGATTCTCAGCAATGGAAGAAAACCTCATACCACATATTCTCATGTACTTCATGCTAGACAAAGGAATTTCCAACATTCTTAAAGCACTCATGTTTCTCTCTTGCGTTGGCTTGGCTGAAATTACTCTGTTCAATATGTTCTCGACATTTATTATTGTTCATTACTATGCCCCAATGACATCATGAACAGAGCGGATCAAAAAACTTTCCTAAATTTCTTTTGCAACATAGTAATGACATTAAATGCACACTTAAGTACGATTTATTCTTTGCAAGGTCGATATTCATATTTGTGTGATATGTGTTATATGTATATGGTTTGTAATACGCAACTACTCTTATTCTCTGATCTCAGAACTCATTTGCTACTGTGCCCAACGAGCGAGCCTAGGTTTCTTGTAACTACTGCCTTTCTTTAGTAAATAATGTGAAGTATACAATGCATTAACCTACATCTCATATTTGTATTACTCTTTATTTTACTAACCCGCTACGAAGTGTCATTAATTTACATGTAAATCACAATAGACACTACCGCAAAAGAAAAAAATCGAACCCAAGACCACGTAAACAAGATAAAGGACAAGATTCAGGTTTCTAACGCATTATTCGCCCCTCACAGCACAGTATAGAAGTTGTATAAGCCTCTATACGTACATCCTACTGTCAGAACAGAAATTCCGACTTGCGTTTCGCATCTCTCATGCTCGCTACTTCCAACAAATCGCCAATTTCCAACCAGAACCCCTTCTCCAGCATTAATACTGCTACATATGAATACGTATACATGAACGTACATAATGTAAAAAAAAACGTATGATTTTCTCAAATTAATCTCTCTACGTCTGTAATTTTGTGTGCATCAAAAGGCTTTAATGTAGTTACACGAATTCTTATAATCTAACAGAAAATCGCACAAAGTAAATCTTTCCCTTTATATAAATTTGTTGGCTCTGAAAAGAGCCGTTTATGCCAATTTTATATCCAAAATAGGAGGAACCCCAACTTAACCTCCGAAACCGTACAGGGTTCTTCCTTGCCTCTTCAAGGCATACACAACATCCATAGCTGTCACTGTCTTCCTCTTGGCGTGTTCTGTGTATGTAACAGCATCTCTGATTACGTTCTCCAGGAATACTTTCAATACTCCTCGGGTCTCTTCATAAATGAGACCAGAGATACGCTTCACACCACCACGGCGAGCAAGACGCCTAATAGCGGGTTTGGTGATACCCTGGATGTTGTCACGAAGAACTTTACGGTGGCGCTTGGCACCTCCTTTGCCAAGACCCTTGCCTCCTTTTCCACGTCCTGTCATTTCGATATGTTACTGCTTCGCTCACCACACACGAGAAATACAAGCCCAAGCAGCCCAAGACTCGTGGTTTTGTTCCTTCGATCATGCAGGGAAAGCACGGAGGAAAAACACAAAACGTGTCTAAGCCAATGAGAACTGTCCTTTTCGACTGACTTTATCCAATGAGAAATAGCTTGATTTAACGGTTTTGCTCTTTATATAACTTGACTTCATTCAGCGCGCAATTATTTGAAACAAGTCGTGACAGTTGCAATGGCACGTACCAAGCAGACAGCTAGGAAATCTACTGGAGGCAAAGCTCCTCGAAAGCAGCTTGCCACCAAAGCTGCAAGAAAGAGTGCTCCAGCTACCGGTGGAGTGAAAAAGCCCCATCGTTACAGGCCTGGTACTGTGGCTCTCCGAGAAATTCGTCGTTACCAGAAGAGCACTGAATTGCTCATCCGCAAGCTGCCCTTCCAACGACTCGTCCGAGAAATTGCACAAGATTTCAAGACAGATCTTCGCTTCCAAAGCTCAGCTGTCATGGCTTTACAGGAGGCAAGTGAAGCTTACCTTGTAGGGCTTTTCGAAGACACCAACTTGTGTGCTATTCACGCAAAGAGAGTCACAATCATGCCTAAGGACATTCAGCTTGCTCGCCGCATCCGTGGGGAACGTGCTTAAGTTTGAAGTTCTGGCACTGAGTTCAAAAACGGTCCTTTTTAGGACCAATACACTACTTAGAGATGCTGTTATCCTAACAAGGATCTTGTCCATACTTGTTATCTTTTTTTTTTAAATTCTCACGCCGTATGTTGCATAGTTAATACATCTACCTTCGTTTTCCTCTCGTTTCGTATATCATCCTATCTTTCAAGTATATTCTTTAGTTTTCCCCTATGTTTACCGATTGATTATCTTCGTTTTATGTGGTCAAGGATTCGATTTTGCCATATGTTGCATAAGTTAACTTCGATTCAACCACTGTTTGCCCTTCTCAACGTTATTAATCTCATAGAACTCGCAGGCGAAATATGTACTTCTTCCAAGGTAGCAAAAGTAATATTTTCTCAGAGGTCGCTGCTGTTGAATGCAAACGTTAAACTAAACTTTCTTTAAGTGTCTGTTTGTACTTAACATCAGTTCAATTGTACACCTACATTTCTGCTGGTGTTACTATTTTTCTTTATAGCAATATTACGAATTATAAGACGGTATCCGTGGTTATTAGCGTGTTCCCTTTTCCTAACACTTTCTCATTACACCAGTATTTCCATCATTCATTAGGCGTAATCACCCGTCTCCTTTATCATAAAAATCATAATAGTACGACGTTAAATTGAAACAGTCTACTTCACTTTCACGAGTTGTAATAAGTTCGAACATTTCTTTCACCCCAGCCTTGAAAAGAGTTGATTTTAGTTTAGTGTCCCTTTCAGCAGCAAGGCTGTTTCAAACGTGGACCTACTTATTAACGTGCAATGCGAAACATTTGAGCTCCCACCGAGAATCGAACCCAGTCAGCCTGCAAAAGTTTTTCTAACAAATGCATTAAGTGCGTTTTCTGTACTGTTTCGCTACTTGAAGATAGGAACAAGGAAAAAGTAAGTGATCACAAATTGACATTACGTAATGTGTTCCCCATTTTTTTTCGAGTACACCATTCTTGACACCCGTGAAAGCTTTCTTTCCCCACCCTCAATTCCCCTCTGTTATAAAGCACTTACATCAAGAAGTGCTTCGGTTAAAAAGAAAACTCAAAGTCCCTTGCGTGTATACTATACATTGCTATGAATGAACATGTGATAATGATAGGAAAAGCACAATTTTACTCTTCTCAAAGTATTTGATGGCTCTAAAAAGAGCCGTTTTAAAATGTCAGATGATTTACTGACACATTTACTTCTTCTTTGGTGCAGCCTTCTTAGCACTTTTCGGTTTTGCTGTAGCCTTCTTTGGCTTCGGGGCCTTTGGCTTCTTGGGAGTTTTTGCCTTCTTCACTTTAGATGGTGATTTCTTAGGTTTGGGAGCAGCAGCCTTTTTCTTTTCACCAGTCTTCTTGGGACGTTTAGCTGCTGGCTTTTTCGCAGGCTTCTTCTCCTTTGATGCTGATCGTTTCGCCTTGGTTGAAGATCCACCTTCAGGCTTCTCCTTCAGCGATGAAGCACTAAGCTTAAACGATCCAGATGCACCTTTTCCCTTGGTCTGAACCAAAGACCCAGAAGCAACTGCACTTCTCAAGTATTTCTTGATAAATGGAGCAAGCTTCTCGGCATCCACTTTGTAGTTCTGAGAGATGTATTTCTTAATAGCTTGCAGTGAACTTCCTCCCCTTTCCTTCAAATTCTTGATGGCGTTGTTCACCATTTCTGATGTTCTTGGATGAGAAGGTGTTGTTTTTGGTTTCTTAGGCTTTGCAGACTTCTTAGGAGAAGCCTGTGCCGGGGCTGCAGGTGCTGATGCCGTATCTGCCATTGCTTTCTGCAATAAACTCAACGATACTGAAGAATGAAATTTTCGCTGGCAGGCAGCGTTGAGTTTGGTTACGGAGCGCGGACCGGATAGAAAGCACTTGCTGAGGCGGGCTGAGGTAAACAGAAGTTCGTAGTTGCCACAACGATAAGTGTGTTTCCTTCTATTTTGATAAACGATTTTTTTCAGGTATTCAATGAATGCACCAGATCCTATTCTTCCTTACTGGCTAGAAGAAACTTTATTCCACATAACTCAAAAGGCATTTGTTTTTATTCGCTTTTCTATTTTATGTTTCAGTCATTGCTAAGTCGGTCACACTACTTTTTCACCCTCCTTGTGCTTATAATTTTCATAATTTAACATGGAAATACTTATCAATAAATAATTATATTACCATGGTAATTAACTTCAATCCTTCCTGTGATTATACGCAAAGTACCATCTTCGTACTGCTTACTATAGTTCAATGAAGGGAATCTATAAAGTAACGCGTGTCGCACACATCTGCCTTGCAAACTCCCTGGCCTACTTCCAATGTATAGACTTTTATTTCAAATCCTGATTTAATTTCATAATTTTCTGTAGATTTTAACATTTTATTACCCAGCTTCTTAATACGAATGACAATCAAGCCTAAATATTTATTCCCTTTAACTTTATTTTTCTTTTTTATTTTGTGCCTTGTTTCATATTTGTTCTTACGTTAGCAATTAACGCACTTACCGTAGTTATGTATGAACAGGTTGTTTCTATATTTATTTTATTCCAAATAAATTAAATATATATACGGATTATTTTATGGTAGTTGATATTTTCTGTTGTTTCCTACGTGAATTGAGGAAACGCACGGACTTTCGCCTAATTCTTGTGCTACTTTCATATGTCTGTATCTGTCGAATGCTGTCGATCTGTCGAAATGTGTATTACTATCTGTCGATTCATCGAGTGAACTGAATTCGTTAACCATTTCACCAGGCGCGCATGCATTTTTTTTTTCTTCTAAGGGATCCAAGCTTCGGGGGGCAAGGTTCCAATACTACAAGCCACTATGTCTATATACTATTATTCTGCATTCGAAAACACGATAAATATTCCACTTACTTTTTCACAAAAACATGATACAGACAGAGTACAGATGAAGTGTAAGATCAGATTTATATTGATGATACATCAATATTTTCCCTGTTAATAACTACATTTAATGAGAAAGTCTGCAAATGTATGTTCACTTAGGAACTTTTGCGAGGAGTCCGCACCCGGTGGACACCCCGTGAGTACGCCTCTGCACTTGACTATACTTCGAATTATACTGCAAACAGTTGTATTTTAGTTTCCCCGTTTAGTTCATCGATATCATTAACACAAAGAAAATAGATGTTATAGATGCGTATTCTCAGTTCTCGCTTTATATCCGGACGTCTGCAAAAATCTACTCCTTTTCTTTCTTTCACGCATCCACCAAACTAACAATGATTTGTATTATAATATTTGCGCATAAAATGTATATCTCATACCTTCCATGTTCTCAAGTATTCATAGACAAAAACGGTTACTTTCTGCGAACAAATTGTCCAAACACAGTGCAAATGTCATCTATAGATTGTCCTGGTTCCGTCTGCGTGTACATAACAATGCGTCATAATCATACATTGCACATTAAGGATATCAATTAATCTTCCCAAATTCCTAGATATGCCTGGCAAAAGTTCCGCGTGTTGTAAGGATATTACATTTGTACTACCGACAAGGTGGTATCTTCCAACATTGAAGTTCAATAAACCCCAAATGTGTCGGATATAGTATTTGATTTCTTGTCTCATTGTTTGCGTCAGAGATGTCTTCTCAAGTTAGGATTTACGATACATACAGGATGAGTTGTATATATTGTTGCTGCCAGCTCTATATTAATCCCATATTTGTAAACGAATAAAAACAGTATTCTAATTATAACAATGTGCTCACAATTAATTTTATTCTTAATTGTTATACGTATTGTTGATTAAAAATGAAAATGTTGCTAAGTGAATTTTATTAATATTTTCTGTTGCGTGATATAGGAAGTGAGTGAAATATTGGAGGAATATAGTGTGCGTAGCAGATGATGTGCAGTGGCTTTGGATCGCCTGTGATAAGGTAAGGCATTTGCTATTTTAATTAACACATTTTATATACTGTAATCCTAATTATTTTTATG
>NW_027657807.1:0-19235 GCF_964235325.1 Thermobia domestica | reverse complement strand
ACGGTGAACGACACAAGCTGGCCTACTTAGAACCTGTGGTAATTTGACTGCCCTCCTGATTCCGGACTTGCTGGAGTTGAACATGGAATAACTGATGGATGAGATGCACAAGTTGGGTGAGTTTCTTCTGATGGGCTTGAAGGAATCGACGGGAAACAGGTGTTCCTGATGGAACACTTTGCTCCGTTGTTGCTACAGAAGCACTTGGGACGGTGGACGACACAAGCTGCTACTTGAACCTGTGGTAATTTGACTGCTCTGTTCCGGACTTGCTGGAGTTGAACTGGAATAACCTGATGGCTGAGATGCACAAGTTGGGTGAGTTTCTTCTGATGGGCTTGAAGGAATCGACGGGGAAACAGGTGTTCCTGATGGAACACTTTGCTCCGTTGTTGCTACAGAAGCACTTGGGACGGTGGACGACACAAGCTGGCTACTTGAACCTGTGGTAATTTGACTGCTCTGTTCCGGACTTGCTGGAGTTGAACTGGAATAACCTGATGGCTGAGATGCACAAGTTGGGTGAGTTTCTTCTGATGGGCTTGAAGGAATCGACGGGAAACAGGTGTTCCTGATGGAACACTTTGCTCCGTTGTTGCTACAGAAGCACTTGGGACGGTGGACGACACAAGCTGGCTACTTGAACCTGTGGTAATTTGACTGCTCTGTTCCGGACTTGCTGGAGTTGAACTGGAATAACCTGATGGCTGAGATGCACAAGTTGGGGTGAGTTTCTTCTGATGGGCTTGAAGGAATCGACGGGGAAACAGGTGTTCCTGATGGAACACTTTGCTCCGTTGTTGCTACAGAAGCACTTGGGACGGTGGACGACACAAGCTGGCTACTTGAACCTGTGGTAATTTGACTGCTCTGTTCCGGACTTGCTGGAGTTGAACTGGAATAACCTGATGGCTGAGATGCACAAGTTGGGTGAGTTTCTTCTGATGGGCTTGAAGGAATCGACGGGGAAACAGGTGTTCCTGATGGAACACTTTGCTCCGTTGTTGCTACAGAAGCACTTGGGACGGTGGACGACACAAGCTGGCTACTTGAACCTGTGGTAATTTGACTGCTCTGTTCCGGACTTGCTGGAGTTGAACTGGAATAACCTGATGGCTGAGATGCACAAGTTGGGTGAGTTTCTTCTGATGGGCTTGAAGGAATCGACGGGGAAACAGGTGTTCCTGATGGAACACTTTGCTCCGTTGTTGCTACAGAAGCACTTGGGACGGTGGACGACACAAGCTGGCTACTTGAACCTGTGGTAATTTGACTGCTCTGTTCCGGACTTGCTGGAGTTGAACTGGAATAACCTGATGGCTGAGATGCACAAGTTGGGTGAGTTTCTTCTGATGGGCTTGAAGGAATCGACGGGGAAACAGGTGTTCCTGATGGAACACTTTGCTCCGTTGTTGCTACAGAAGCACTTGGGACGGTGGACGACACAAGCTGGCTACTTGAACCTGTGGTAATTTGACTGCTCTGTTCCGGACTTGCTGGAGTTGAACTGGAATAACCTGATGGCTGAGATGCACAAGTTGGGTGAGTTTCTTCTGATGGGCTTGAAGGAATCGACGGGGAAACAGGTGTTCCTGATGGAACACTTTGCTCCGTTGTTGCTACAGAAGCACTTGGGACGGTGGACGACACAAGCTGGCTACTTGAACCTGTGGTAATTTGACTGCTCTGTTCCGGACTTGCTGGAGTTGAACTGGAATAACCTGATGGCTGAGATGCACAAGTTGGGTGAGTTTCTTCTGATGGGCTTGAAGGAATCGACGGGGAAACAGGTGTTCCTGATGGAACACTTTGCTCCGTTGTTGCTACAGAAGCACTTGGGACGGTGGACGACACAAGCTGGCTACTTGAACCTGTGGTAATTTGACTGCTCTGTTCCGGACTTGCTGGAGTTGAACTGGAATAACCTGATGGCTGAGATGCACAAGTTGGGTGAGTTTCTTCTGATGGGCTTGAAGGAATCGACGGGGAAACAGGTGTTCCTGATGGAACACTTTGCTCCGTTGTTGCTACAGAAGCACTTGGGACGGTGGACGACACAAGCTGGCTACTTGAACCTGTGGTAATTTGACTGCTCTGTTCCGGACTTGCTGGAGTTGAACTGGAATAACCTGATGGCTGAGATGCACAAGTTGGGTGAGTTTCTTCTGATGGGCTTGAAGGAATCGACGGGGAAACAGGTGTTCCTGATGGAACACTTTGCTCCGTTGTTGCTACAGAAGCACTTGGGACGGTGGACGACACAAGCTGGCTACTTGAACCTGTGGTAATTTGACTGCTCTGTTCCGGACTTGCTGGAGTTGAACTGGAATAACCTGATGGCTGAGATGCACAAGTTGGGTGAGTTTCTTCTGATGGGCTTGAAGGAATCGACGGGGAAACAGGTGTTCCTGATGGAACACTTTGCTCCGTTGTTGCTACAGAAGCACTTGGGACGGTGGACGACACAAGCTGGCTACTTGAACCTGTGGTAATTTGACTGCTCTGTTCCGGACTTGCTGGAGTTGAACTGGAATAACCTGATGGCTGAGATGCACAAGTTGGGTGAGTTTCTTCTGATGGGCTTGAAGGAATCGACGGGGAAACAGGTGTTCCTGATGGAACACTTTGCTCCGTTGTTGCTACAGAAGCACTTGGGACGGTGGACGACACAAGCTGGCTACTTGAACCTGTGGTAATTTGACTGCTCTGTTCCGGACTTGCTGGAGTTGAACTGGAATAACCTGATGGCTGAGATGCACAAGTTGGGTGAGTTTCTTCTGATGGGCTTGAAGGAATCGACGGGGAAACAGGTGTTCCTGATGGAACACTTTGCTCCGTTGTTGCTACAGAAGCACTTGGGACGGTGGACGACACAAGCTGGCTACTTGAACCTGTGGTAATTTGACTGCTCTGTTCCGGACTTGCTGGAGTTGAACTGGAATAACCTGATGGCTGAGATGCACAAGTTGGGTGAGTTTCTTCTGATGGGCTTGAAGGAATCGACGGGGAAACAGGTGTTCCTGATGGAACACTTTGCTCCGTTGTTGCTACAGAAGCACTTGGGACGGTGGACGACACAAGCTGGCTACTTGAACCTGTGGTAATTTGACTGCTCTGTTCCGGACTTGCTGGAGTTGAACTGGAATAACCTGATGGCTGAGATGCACAAGTTGGGTGAGTTTCTTCTGATGGGCTTGAAGGAATCGACGGGGAAACAGGTGTTCCTGATGGAACACTTTGCTCCGTTGTTGCTACAGAAGCACTTGGGACGGTGGACGACACAAGCTGGCTACTTGAACCTGTGGTAATTTGACTGCTCTGTTCCGGACTTGCTGGAGTTGAACTGGAATAACCTGATGGCTGAGATGCACAAGTTGGGTGAGTTTCTTCTGATGGGCTTGAAGGAATCGACGGGGAAACAGGTGTTCCTGATGGAACACTTTGCTCCGTTGTTGCTACAGAAGCACTTGGGACGGTGGACGACACAAGCTGGCTACTTGAACCTGTGGTAATTTGACTGCTCTGTTCCGGACTTGCTGGAGTTGAACTGGAATAACCTGATGGCTGAGATGCACAAGTTGGGTGAGTTTCTTCTGATGGGCTTGAAGGAATCGACGGGGAAACAGGTGTTCCTGATGGAACACTTTGCTCCGTTGTTGCTACAGAAGCACTTGGGACGGTGGACGACACAAGCTGGCTACTTGAACCTGTGGTAATTTGACTGCTCTGTTCCGGACTTGCTGGAGTTGAACTGGAATAACCTGATGGCTGAGATGCACAAGTTGGGTGAGTTTCTTCTGATGGGCTTGAAGGAATCGACGGGGAAACAGGTGTTCCTGATGGAACACTTTGCTCCGTTGTTGCTACAGAAGCACTTGGGACGGTGGACGACACAAGCTGGCTACTTGAACCTGTGGTAATTTGACTGCTCTGTTCCGGACTTGCTGGAGTTGAACTGGAATAACCTGATGGCTGAGATGCACAAGTTGGGTGAGTTTCTTCTGATGGGCTTGAAGGAATCGACGGGGAAACAGGTGTTCCTGATGGAACACTTTGCTCCGTTGTTGCTACAGAAGCACTTGGGACGGTGGACGACACAAGCTGGCTACTTGAACCTGTGGTAATTTGACTGCTCTGTTCCGGACTTGCTGGAGTTGAACTGGAATAACCTGATGGCTGAGATGCACAAGTTGGGTGAGTTTCTTCTGATGGGCTTGAAGGAATCGACGGGGAAACAGGTGTTCCTGATGGAACACTTTGCTCCGTTGTTGCTACAGAAGCACTTGGGACGGTGGACGACACAAGCTGGCTACTTGAACCTGTGGTAATTTGACTGCTCTGTTCCGGACTTGCTGGAGTTGAACTGGAATAACCTGATGGCTGAGATGCACAAGTTGGGTGAGTTTCTTCTGATGGGCTTGAAGGAATCGACGGGGAAACAGGTGTTCCTGATGGAACACTTTGCTCCGTTGTTGCTACAGAAGCACTTGGGACGGTGGACGACACAAGCTGGCTACTTGAACCTGTGGTAATTTGACTGCTCTGTTCCGGACTTGCTGGAGTTGAACTGGAATAACCTGATGGCTGAGATGCACAAGTTGGGTGAGTTTCTTCTGATGGGCTTGAAGGAATCGACGGGGAAACAGGTGTTCCTGATGGAACACTTTGCTCCGTTGTTGCTACAGAAGCACTTGGGACGGTGGACGACACAAGCTGGCTACTTGAACCTGTGGTAATTTGACTGCTCTGTTCCGGACTTGCTGGAGTTGAACTGGAATAACCTGATGGCTGAGATGCACAAGTTGGGTGAGTTTCTTCTGATGGGCTTGAAGGAATCGACGGGGAAACAGGTGTTCCTGATGGAACACTTTGCTCCGTTGTTGCTACAGAAGCACTTGGGACGGTGGACGACACAAGCTGGCTACTTGAACCTGTGGTAATTTGACTGCTCTGTTCCGGACTTGCTGGAGTTGAACTGGAATAACCTGATGGCTGAGATGCACAAGTTGGGTGAGTTTCTTCTGATGGGCTTGAAGGAATCGACGGGGAAACAGGTGTTCCTGATGGAACACTTTGCTCCGTTGTTGCTACAGAAGCACTTGGGACGGTGGACGACACAAGCTGGCTACTTGAACCTGTGGTAATTTGACTGCTCTGTTCCGGACTTGCTGGAGTTGAACTGGAATAACCTGATGGCTGAGATGCACAAGTTGGGTGAGTTTCTTCTGATGGGCTTGAAGGAATCGACGGGGAAACAGGTGTTCCTGATGGAACACTTTGCTCCGTTGTTGCTACAGAAGCACTTGGGACGGTGGACGACACAAGCTGGCTACTTGAACCTGTGGTAATTTGACTGCTCTGTTCCGGACTTGCTGGAGTTGAACTGGAATAACCTGATGGCTGAGATGCACAAGTTGGGTGAGTTTCTTCTGATGGGCTTGAAGGAATCGACGGGGAAACAGGTGTTCCTGATGGAACACTTTGCTCCGTTGTTGCTACAGAAGCACTTGGGACGGTGGACGACACAAGCTGGCTACTTGAACCTGTGGTAATTTGACTGCTCTGTTCCGGACTTGCTGGAGTTGAACTGGAATAACCTGATGGCTGAGATGCACAAGTTGGGTGAGTTTCTTCTGATGGGCTTGAAGGAATCGACGGGGAAACAGGTGTTCCTGATGGAACACTTTGCTCCGTTGTTGCTACAGAAGCACTTGGGACGGTGGACGACACAAGCTGGCTACTTGAACCTGTGGTAATTTGACTGCTCTGTTCCGGACTTGCTGGAGTTGAACTGGAATAACCTGATGGCTGAGATGCACAAGTTGGGTGAGTTTCTTCTGATGGGCTTGAAGGAATCGACGGGGAAACAGGTGTTCCTGATGGAACACTTTGCTCCGTTGTTGCTACAGAAGCACTTGGGACGGTGGACGACACAAGCTGGCTACTTGAACCTGTGGTAATTTGACTGCTCTGTTCCGGACTTGCTGGAGTTGAACTGGAATAACCTGATGGCTGAGATGCACAAGTTGGGTGAGTTTCTTCTGATGGGCTTGAAGGAATCGACGGGGAAACAGGTGTTCCTGATGGAACACTTTGCTCCGTTGTTGCTACAGAAGCACTTGGGACGGTGGACGACACAAGCTGGCTACTTGAACCTGTGGTAATTTGACTGCTCTGTTCCGGACTTGCTGGAGTTGAACTGGAATAACCTGATGGCTGAGATGCACAAGTTGGGTGAGTTTCTTCTGATGGGCTTGAAGGAATCGACGGGGAAACAGGTGTTCCTGATGGAACACTTTGCTCCGTTGTTGCTACAGAAGCACTTGGGACGGTGGACGACACAAGCTGGCTACTTGAACCTGTGGTAATTTGACTGCTCTGTTCCGGACTTGCTGGAGTTGAACTGGAATAACCTGATGGCTGAGATGCACAAGTTGGGTGAGTTTCTTCTGATGGGCTTGAAGGAATCGACGGGGAAACAGGTGTTCCTGATGGAACACTTTGCTCCGTTGTTGCTACAGAAGCACTTGGGACGGTGGACGACACAAGCTGGCTACTTGAACCTGTGGTAATTTGACTGCTCTGTTCCGGACTTGCTGGAGTTGAACTGGAATAACCTGATGGCTGAGATGCACAAGTTGGGTGAGTTTCTTCTGATGGGCTTGAAGGAATCGACGGGGAAACAGGTGTTCCTGATGGAACACTTTGCTCCGTTGTTGCTACAGAAGCACTTGGGACGGTGGACGACACAAGCTGGCTACTTGAACCTGTGGTAATTTGACTGCTCTGTTCCGGACTTGCTGGAGTTGAACTGGAATAACCTGATGGCTGAGATGCACAAGTTGGGTGAGTTTCTTCTGATGGGCTTGAAGGAATCGACGGGGAAACAGGTGTTCCTGATGGAACACTTTGCTCCGTTGTTGCTACAGAAGCACTTGGGACGGTGGACGACACAAGCTGGCTACTTGAACCTGTGGTAATTTGACTGCTCTGTTCCGGACTTGCTGGAGTTGAACTGGAATAACCTGATGGCTGAGATGCACAAGTTGGGTGAGTTTCTTCTGATGGGCTTGAAGGAATCGACGGGGAAACAGGTGTTCCTGATGGAACACTTTGCTCCGTTGTTGCTACAGAAGCACTTGGGACGGTGGACGACACAAGCTGGCTACTTGAACCTGTGGTAATTTGACTGCTCTGTTCCGGACTTGCTGGAGTTGAACTGGAATAACCTGATGGCTGAGATGCACAAGTTGGGTGAGTTTCTTCTGATGGGCTTGAAGGAATCGACGGGGAAACAGGTGTTCCTGATGGAACACTTTGCTCCGTTGTTGCTACAGAAGCACTTGGGACGGTGGACGACACAAGCTGGCTACTTGAACCTGTGGTAATTTGACTGCTCTGTTCCGGACTTGCTGGAGTTGAACTGGAATAACCTGATGGCTGAGATGCACAAGTTGGGTGAGTTTCTTCTGATGGGCTTGAAGGAATCGACGGGGAAACAGGTGTTCCTGATGGAACACTTTGCTCCGTTGTTGCTACAGAAGCACTTGGGACGGTGGACGACACAAGCTGGCTACTTGAACCTGTGGTAATTTGACTGCTCTGTTCCGGACTTGCTGGAGTTGAACTGGAATAACCTGATGGCTGAGATGCACAAGTTGGGTGAGTTTCTTCTGATGGGCTTGAAGGAATCGACGGGGAAACAGGTGTTCCTGATGGAACACTTTGCTCCGTTGTTGCTACAGAAGCACTTGGGACGGTGGACGACACAAGCTGGCTACTTGAACCTGTGGTAATTTGACTGCTCTGTTCCGGACTTGCTGGAGTTGAACTGGAATAACCTGATGGCTGAGATGCACAAGTTGGGTGAGTTTCTTCTGATGGGCTTGAAGGCTTCGACGGGGAAACAGGTGTTCCTGATGGAACACTTTGCTCCGTTGTTGCTACAGAAGCACTTGGGACGGTGGACGACACAAGCTGGCTACTTGAACCTGTGGTAATTTGACTGCTCTGTTCCGGACTTGCTGGAGTTGAACTGGAATAACCTGATGGCTGAGATGCACAAGTTGGGTGAGTTTCTTCTGATGGGCTTGAAGGAATCGACGGGGAAACAGGTGTTCCTGATGGAACACTTTGCTCCGTTGTTGCTACAGAAGCACTTGGGACGGTGGACGACACAAGCTGGCTACTTGAACCTGTGGTAATTTGACTGCTCTGTTCCGGACTTGCTGGAGTTGAACTGGAATAACCTGATGGCTGAGATGCACAAGTTGGGTGAGTTTCTTCTGATGGGCTTGAAGGCTTCGACGGGGAAACAGGTGTTCCTGATGGAACACTTTGCTCCGTTGTTGCTACAGAAGCACTTGGGACGGTGGACGACACAAGCTGGCTACTTGAACCTGTGGTAATTTGACTGCTCTGTTCCGGACTTGCTGGAGTTGAACTGGAATAACCTGATGGCTGAGATGCACAAGTTGGGTGAGTTTCTTCTGATGGGCTTGAAGGAATCGACGGGGAAACAGGTGTTCCTGATGGAACACTTTGCTCCGTTGTTGCTACAGAAGCACTTGGGACGGTGGACGACACAAGCTGGCTACTTGAACCTGTGGTAATTTGACTGCTCTGTTCCGGACTTGCTGGAGTTGAACTGGAATAACCTGATGGCTGAGATGCACAAGTTGGGTGAGTTTCTTCTGATGGGCTTGAAGGAATCGACGGGGAAACAGGTGTTCCTGATGGAACACTTTGCTCCGTTGTTGCTACAGAAGCACTTGGGACGGTGGACGACACAAGCTGGCTACTTGAACCTGTGGTAATTTGACTGCTCTGTTCCGGACTTGCTGGAGTTGAACTGGAATAACCTGATGGCTGAGATGCACAAGTTGGGTGAGTTTCTTCTGATGGGCTTGAAGGCTTCGACGGGGAAACAGGTGTTCCTGATGGAACACTTTGCTCCGTTGTTGCTACAGAAGCACTTGGGACGGTGGACGACACAAGCTGGCTACTTGAACCTGTGGTAATTTGACTGCTCTGTTCCGGACTTGCTGGAGTTGAACTGGAATAACCTGATGGCTGAGATGCACAAGTTGGGTGAGTTTCTTCTGATGGGCTTGAAGGAATCGACGGGGAAACAGGTGTTCCTGATGGAACACTTTGCTCCGTTGTTGCTACAGAAGCACTTGGGACGGTGGACGACACAAGCTGGCTACTTGAACCTGTGGTAATTTGACTGCTCTGTTCCGGACTTGCTGGAGTTGAACTGGAATAACCTGATGGCTGAGATGCACAAGTTGGGTGAGTTTCTTCTGATGGGCTTGAAGGAATCGACGGGGAAACAGGTGTTCCTGATGGAACACTTTGCTCCGTTGTTGCTACAGAAGCACTTGGGACGGTGGACGACACAAGCTGGCTACTTGAACCTGTGGTAATTTGACTGCTCTGTTCCGGACTTGCTGGAGTTGAACTGGAATAACCTGATGGCTGAGATGCACAAGTTGGGTGAGTTTCTTCTGATGGGCTTGAAGGAATCGACGGGGAAACAGGTGTTCCTGATGGAACACTTTGCTCCGTTGTTGCTACAGAAGCACTTGGGACGGTGGACGACACAAGCTGGCTACTTGAACCTGTGGTAATTTGACTGCTCTGTTCCGGACTTGCTGGAGTTGAACTGGAATAACCTGATGGCTGAGATGCACAAGTTGGGTGAGTTTCTTCTGATGGGCTTGAAGGAATCGACGGGGAAACAGGTGTTCCTGATGGAACACTTTGCTCCGTTGTTGCTACAGAAGCACTTGGGACGGTGGACGACACAAGCTGGCTACTTGAACCTGTGGTAATTTGACTGCTCTGTTCCGGACTTGCTGGAGTTGAACTGGAATAACCTGATGGCTGAGATGCACAAGTTGGGTGAGTTTCTTCTGATGGGCTTGAAGGAATCGACGGGGAAACAGGTGTTCCTGATGGAACACTTTGCTCCGTTGTTGCTACAGAAGCACTTGGGACGGTGGACGACACAAGCTGGCTACTTGAACCTGTGGTAATTTGACTGCTCTGTTCCGGACTTGCTGGAGTTGAACTGGAATAACCTGATGGCTGAGATGCACAAGTTGGGTGAGTTTCTTCTGATGGGCTTGAAGGAATCGACGGGGAAACAGGTGTTCCTGATGGAACACTTTGCTCCGTTGTTGCTACAGAAGCACTTGGGACGGTGGACGACACAAGCTGGCTACTTGAACCTGTGGTAATTTGACTGCTCTGTTCCGGACTTGCTGGAGTTGAACAGGAATAACCTGATGGCTGAGATGCACAAGTTGGGTGAGTTTCTTCTGATGGGCTTGAAGGAATCGACGGGGAAACAGGTGTTCCTGATGGAACACTTTGCTCCGTTGTTGCTACAGAAGCACTTGGGACGGTGGACGACACAAGCTGGCTACTTGAACCTGTGGTAATTTGACTGCTCTGTTCCGGACTTGCTGGAGTTGAACAGGAATAACCTGATGGCTGAGATGCACAAGTTGGGTGAGTTTCTTCTGATGGGCTTGAAGGAATCGACGGGGAAACAGGTGTTCCTGATGGAACACTTTGCTCCGTTGTTGCTACAGAAGCACTTGGGACGGTGGACGACACAAGCTGGCTACTTGAACCTGTGGTAATTTGACTGCTCTGTTCCGGACTTGCTGGAGTTGAACTGGAATAACCTGATGGCTGAGATGCACAAGTTGGGTGAGTTTCTTCTGATGGGCTTGAAGGAATCGACGGGGAAACAGGTGTTCCTGATGGAACACTTTGCTCCGTTGTTGCTACAGAAGCACTTGGGACGGTGGACGACACAAGCTGGCTACTTGAACCTGTGGTAATTTGACTGCTCTGTTCCGGACTTGCTGGAGTTGAACTGGAATAACCTGATGGCTGAGATGCACAAGTTGGGTGAGTTTCTTCTGATGGGCTTGAAGGAATCGACGGGGAAACAGGTGTTCCTGATGGAACACTTTGCTCCGTTGTTGCTACAGAAGCACTTGGGACGGTGGACGACACAAGCTGGCTACTTGAACCTGTGGTAATTTGACTGCTCTGTTCCGGACTTGCTGGAGTTGAACTGGAATAACCTGATGGCTGAGATGCACAAGTTGGGTGAGTTTCTTCTGATGGGCTTGAAGGAATCGACGGGGAAACAGGTGTTCCTGATGGAACACTTTGCTCCGTTGTTGCTACAGAAGCACTTGGGACGGTGGACGACACAAGCTGGCTACTTGAACCTGTGGTAATTTGACTGCTCTGTTCCGGACTTGCTGGAGTTGAACTGGAATAACCTGATGGCTGAGATGCACAAGTTGGGTGAGTTTCTTCTGATGGGCTTGAAGGAATCGACGGGGAAACAGGTGTTCCTGATGGAACACTTTGCTCCGTTGTTGCTACAGAAGCACTTGGGACGGTGGACGACACAAGCTGGCTACTTGAACCTGTGGTAATTTGACTGCTCTGTTCCGGACTTGCTGGAGTTGAACTGGAATAACCTGATGGCTGAGATGCACAAGTTGGGTGAGTTTCTTCTGATGGGCTTGAAGGAATCGACGGGGAAACAGGTGTTCCTGATGGAACACTTTGCTCCGTTGTTGCTACAGAAGCACTTGGGACGGTGGACGACACAAGCTGGCTACTTGAACCTGTGGTAATTTGACTGCTCTGTTCCGGACTTGCTGGAGTTGAACTGGAATAACCTGATGGCTGAGATGCACAAGTTGGGTGAGTTTCTTCTGATGGGCTTGAAGGAATCGACGGGGAAACAGGTGTTCCTGATGGAACACTTTGCTCCGTTGTTGCTACAGAAGCACTTGGGACGGTGGACGACACAAGCTGGCTACTTGAACCTGTGGTAATTTGACTGCTCTGTTCCGGACTTGCTGGAGTTGAACTGGAATAACCTGATGGCTGAGATGCACAAGTTGGGTGAGTTTCTTCTGATGGGCTTGAAGGAATCGACGGGGAAACAGGTGTTCCTGATGGAACACTTTGCTCCGTTGTTGCTACAGAAGCACTTGGGACGGTGGACGACACAAGCTGGCTACTTGAACCTGTGGTAATTTGACTGCTCTGTTCCGGACTTGCTGGAGTTGAACTGGAATAACCTGATGGCTGAGATGCACAAGTTGGGTGAGTTTCTTCTGATGGGCTTGAAGGAATCGACGGGGAAACAGGTGTTCCTGATGGAACACTTTGCTCCGTTGTTGCTACAGAAGCACTTGGGACGGTGGACGACACAAGCTGGCTACTTGAACCTGTGGTAATTTGACTGCTCTGTTCCGGACTTGCTGGAGTTGAACTGGAATAACCTGATGGCTGAGATGCACAAGTTGGGTGAGTTTCTTCTGATGGGCTTGAAGGAATCGACGGGGAAACAGGTGTTCCTGATGGAACACTTTGCTCCGTTGTTGCTACAGAAGCACTTGGGACGGTGGACGACACAAGCTGGCTACTTGAACCTGTGGTAATTTGACTGCTCTGTTCCGGACTTGCTGGAGTTGAACTGGAATAACCTGATGGCTGAGATGCACAAGTTGGGTGAGTTTCTTCTGATGGGCTTGAAGGAATCGACGGGGAAACAGGTGTTCCTGATGGAACACTTTGCTCCGTTGTTGCTACAGAAGCACTTGGGACGGTGGACGACACAAGCTGGCTACTTGAACCTGTGGTAATTTGACTGCTCTGTTCCGGACTTGCTGGAGTTGAACTGGAATAACCTGATGGCTGAGATGCACAAGTTGGGTGAGTTTCTTCTGATGGGCTTGAAGGAATCGACGGGGAAACAGGTGTTCCTGATGGAACACTTTGCTCCGTTGTTGCTACAGAAGCACTTGGGACGGTGGACGACACAAGCTGGCTACTTGAACCTGTGGTAATTTGACTGCTCTGTTCCGGACTTGCTGGAGTTGAACTGGAATAACCTGATGGCTGAGATGCACAAGTTGGGTGAGTTTCTTCTGATGGGCTTGAAGGAATCGACGGGGAAACAGGTGTTCCTGATGGAACACTTTGCTCCGTTGTTGCTACAGAAGCACTTGGGACGGTGGACGACACAAGCTGGCTACTTGAACCTGTGGTAATTTGACTGCTCTGTTCCGGACTTGCTGGAGTTGAACTGGAATAACCTGATGGCTGAGATGCACAAGTTGGGTGAGTTTCTTCTGATGGGCTTGAAGGAATCGACGGGGAAACAGGTGTTCCTGATGGAACACTTTGCTCCGTTGTTGCTACAGAAGCACTTGGGACGGTGGACGACACAAGCTGGCTACTTGAACCTGTGGTAATTTGACTGCTCTGTTCCGGACTTGCTGGAGTTGAACTGGAATAACCTGATGGCTGAGATGCACAAGTTGGGTGAGTTTCTTCTGATGGGCTTGAAGGAATCGACGGGGAAACAGGTGTTCCTGATGGAACACTTTGCTCCGTTGTTGCTACAGAAGCACTTGGGACGGTGGACGACACAAGCTGGCTACTTGAACCTGTGGTAATTTGACTGCTCTGTTCCGGACTTGCTGGAGTTGAACTGGAATAACCTGATGGCTGAGATGCACAAGTTGGGTGAGTTTCTTCTGATGGGCTTGAAGGAATCGACGGGGAAACAGGTGTTCCTGATGGAACACTTTGCTCCGTTGTTGCTACAGAAGCACTTGGGACGGTGGACGACACAAGCTGGCTACTTGAACCTGTGGTAATTTGACTGCTCTGTTCCGGACTTGCTGGAGTTGAACTGGAATAACCTGATGGCTGAGATGCACAAGTTGGGTGAGTTTCTTCTGATGGGCTTGAAGGAATCGACGGGGAAACAGGTGTTCCTGATGGAACACTTTGCTCCGTTGTTGCTACAGAAGCACTTGGGACGGTGGACGACACAAGCTGGCTACTTGAACCTGTGGTAATTTGACTGCTCTGTTCCGGACTTGCTGGAGTTGAACTGGAATAACCTGATGGCTGAGATGCACAAGTTGGGTGAGTTTCTTCTGATGGGCTTGAAGGAATCGACGGGGAAACAGGTGTTCCTGATGGAACACTTTGCTCCGTTGTTGCTACAGAAGCACTTGGGACGGTGGACGACACAAGCTGGCTACTTGAACCTGTGGTAATTTGACTGCTCTGTTCCGGACTTGCTGGAGTTGAACTGGAATAACCTGATGGCTGAGATGCACAAGTTGGGTGAGTTTCTTCTGATGGGCTTGAAGGAATCGACGGGGAAACAGGTGTTCCTGATGGAACACTTTGCTCCGTTGTTGCTACAGAAGCACTTGGGACGGTGGACGACACAAGCTGGCTACTTGAACCTGTGGTAATTTGACTGCTCTGTTCCGGACTTGCTGGAGTTGAACTGGAATAACCTGATGGCTGAGATGCACAAGTTGGGTGAGTTTCTTCTGATGGGCTTGAAGGAATCGACGGGGAAACAGGTGTTCCTGATGGAACACTTTGCTCCGTTGTTGCTACAGAAGCACTTGGGACGGTGGACGACACAAGCTGGCTACTTGAACCTGTGGTAATTTGACTGCTCTGTTCCGGACTTGCTGGAGTTGAACTGGAATAACCTGATGGCTGAGATGCACAAGTTGGGTGAGTTTCTTCTGATGGGCTTGAAGGAATCGACGGGGAAACAGGTGTTCCTGATGGAACACTTTGCTCCGTTGTTGCTACAGAAGCACTTGGGACGGTGGACGACACAAGCTGGCTACTTGAACCTGTGGTAATTTGACTGCTCTGTTCCGGACTTGCTGGAGTTGAACTGGAATAACCTGATGGCTGAGATGCACAAGTTGGGTGAGTTTCTTCTGATGGGCTTGAAGGAATCGACGGGGAAACAGGTGTTCCTGATGGAACACTTTGCTCCGTTGTTGCTACAGAAGCACTTGGGACGGTGGACGACACAAGCTGGCTACTTGAACCTGTGGTAATTTGACTGCTCTGTTCCGGACTTGCTGGAGTTGAACTGGAATAACCTGATGGCTGAGATGCACAAGTTGGGTGAGTTTCTTCTGATGGGCTTGAAGGAATCGACGGGGAAACAGGTGTTCCTGATGGAACACTTTGCTCCGTTGTTGCTACAGAAGCACTTGGGACGGTGGACGACACAAGCTGGCTACTTGAACCTGTGGTAATTTGACTGCTCTGTTCCGGACTTGCTGGAGTTGAACTGGAATAACCTGATGGCTGAGATGCACAAGTTGGGTGAGTTTCTTCTGATGGGCTTGAAGGAATCGACGGGGAAACAGGTGTTCCTGATGGAACACTTTGCTCCGTTGTTGCTACAGAAGCACTTGGGACGGTGGACGACACAAGCTGGCTACTTGAACCTGTGGTAATTTGACTGCTCTGTTCCGGACTTGCTGGAGTTGAACTGGAATAACCTGATGGCTGAGATGCACAAGTTGGGTGAGTTTCTTCTGATGGGCTTGAAGGAATCGACGGGGAAACAGGTGTTCCTGATGGAACACTTTGCTCCGTTGTTGCTACAGAAGCACTTGGGACGGTGGACGACACAAGCTGGCTACTTGAACCTGTGGTAATTTGACTGCTCTGTTCCGGACTTGCTGGAGTTGAACTGGAATAACCTGATGGCTGAGATGCACAAGTTGGGTGAGTTTCTTCTGATGGGCTTGAAGGAATCGACGGGGAAACAGGTGTTCCTGATGGAACACTTTGCTCCGTTGTTGCTACAGAAGCACTTGGGACGGTGGACGACACAAGCTGGCTACTTGAACCTGTGGTAATTTGACTGCTCTGTTCCGGACTTGCTGGAGTTGAACTGGAATAACCTGATGGCTGAGATGCACAAGTTGGGTGAGTTTCTTCTGATGGGCTTGAAGGAATCGACGGGGAAACAGGTGTTCCTGATGGAACACTTTGCTCCGTTGTTGCTACAGAAGCACTTGGGACGGTGGACGACACAAGCTGGCTACTTGAACCTGTGGTAATTTGACTGCTCTGTTCCGGACTTGCTGGAGTTGAACTGGAATAACCTGATGGCTGAGATGCACAAGTTGGGTGAGTTTCTTCTGATGGGCTTGAAGGAATCGACGGGGAAACAGGTGTTCCTGATGGAACACTTTGCTCCGTTGTTGCTACAGAAGCACTTGGGACGGTGGACGACACAAGCTGGCTACTTGAACCTGTGGTAATTTGACTGCTCTGTTCCGGACTTGCTGGAGTTGAACTGGAATAACCTGATGGCTGAGATGCACAAGTTGGGTGAGTTTCTTCTGATGGGCTTGAAGGAATCGACGGGGAAACAGGTGTTCCTGATGGAACACTTTGCTCCGTTGTTGCTACAGAAGCACTTGGGACGGTGGACGACACAAGCTGGCTACTTGAACCTGTGGTAATTTGACTGCTCTGTTCCGGACTTGCTGGAGTTGAACTGGAATAACCTGATGGCTGAGATGCACAAGTTGGGTGAGTTTCTTCTGATGGGCTTGAAGGAATCGACGGGGAAACAGGTGTTCCTGATGGAACACTTTGCTCCGTTGTTGCTACAGAAGCACTTGGGACGGTGGACGACACAAGCTGGCTACTTGAACCTGTGGTAATTTGACTGCTCTGTTCCGGACTTGCTGGAGTTGAACTGGAATAACCTGATGGCTGAGATGCACAAGTTGGGTGAGTTTCTTCTGATGGGCTTGAAGGAATCGACGGGGAAACAGGTGTTCCTGATGGAACACTTTGCTCCGTTGTTGCTACAGAAGCACTTGGGACGGTGGACGACACAAGCTGGCTACTTGAACCTGTGGTAATTTGACTGCTCTGTTCCGGACTTGCTGGAGTTGAACTGGAATAACCTGATGGCTGAGATGCACAAGTTGGGTGAGTTTCTTCTGATGGGCTTGAAGGAATCGACGGGGAAACAGGTGTTCCTGATGGAACACTTTGCTCCGTTGTTGCTACAGAAGCACTTGGGACGGTGGACGACACAAGCTGGCTACTTGAACCTGTGGTAATTTGACTGCTCTGTTCCGGACTTGCTGGAGTTGAACTGGAATAACCTGATGGCTGAGATGCACAAGTTGGGTGAGTTTCTTCTGATGGGCTTGAAGGAATCGACGGGGAAACAGGTGTTCCTGATGGAACACTTTGCTCCGTTGTTGCTACAGAAGCACTTGGGACGGTGGACGACACAAGCTGGCTACTTGAACCTGTGGTAATTTGACTGCTCTGTTCCGGACTTGCTGGAGTTGAACTGGAATAACCTGATGGCTGAGATGCACAAGTTGGGTGAGTTTCTTCTGATGGGCTTGAAGGAATCGACGGGGAAACAGGTGTTCCTGATGGAACACTTTGCTCCGTTGTTGCTACAGAAGCACTTGGGACGGTGGACGACACAAGCTGGCTACTTGAACCTGTGGTAATTTGACTGCTCTGTTCCGGACTTGCTGGAGTTGAACTGGAATAACCTGATGGCTGAGATGCACAAGTTGGGTGAGTTTCTTCTGATGGGCTTGAAGGAATCGACGGGGAAACAGGTGTTCCTGATGGAACACTTTGCTCCGTTGTTGCTACAGAAGCACTTGGGACGGTGGACGACACAAGCTGGCTACTTGAACCTGTGGTAATTTGACTGCTCTGTTCCGGACTTGCTGGAGTTGAACTGGAATAACCTGATGGCTGAGATGCACAAGTTGGGTGAGTTTCTTCTGATGGGCTTGAAGGAATCGACGGGGAAACAGGTGTTCCTGATGGAACACTTTGCTCCGTTGTTGCTACAGAAGCACTTGGGACGGTGGACGACACAAGCTGGCTACTTGAACCTGTGGTAATTTGACTGCTCTGTTCCGGACTTGCTGGAGTTGAACTGGAATAACCTGATGGCTGAGATGCACAAGTTGGGTGAGTTTCTTCTGATGGGCTTGAAGGAATCGACGGGGAAACAGGTGTTCCTGATGGAACACTTTGCTCCGTTGTTGCTACAGAAGCACTTGGGACGGTGGACGACACAAGCTGGCTACTTGAACCTGTGGTAATTTGACTGCTCTGTTCCGGACTTGCTGGAGTTGAACTGGAATAACCTGATGGCTGAGATGCACAAGTTGGGTGAGTTTCTTCTGATGGGCTTGAAGGAATCGACGGGGAAACAGGTGTTCCTGATGGAACACTTTGCTCCGTTGTTGCTACAGAAGCACTTGGGACGGTGGACGACACAAGCTGGCTACTTGAACCTGTGGTAATTTGACTGCTCTGTTCCGGACTTGCTGGAGTTGAACTGGAATAACCTGATGGCTGAGATGCACAAGTTGGGTGAGTTTCTTCTGATGGGCTTGAAGGAATCGACGGGGAAACAGGTGTTCCTGATGGAACACTTTGCTCCGTTGTTGCTACAGAAGCACTTGGGACGGTGGACGACACAAGCTGGCTACTTGAACCTGTGGTAATTTGACTGCTCTGTTCCGGACTTGCTGGAGTTGAACTGGAATAACCTGATGGCTGAGATGCACAAGTTGGGTGAGTTTCTTCTGATGGGCTTGAAGGAATCGACGGGGAAACAGGTGTTCCTGATGGAACACTTTGCTCCGTTGTTGCTACAGAAGCACTTGGGACGGTGGACGACACAAGCTGGCTACTTGAACCTGTGGTAATTTGACTGCTCTGTTCCGGACTTGCTGGAGTTGAACTGGAATAACCTGATGGCTGAGATGCACAAGTTGGGTGAGTTTCTTCTGATGGGCTTGAAGGAATCGACGGGGAAACAGGTGTTCCAGATGGAACACTTTGCTCCGTTGTTGCTACAGATGCACTTGAGACGGTGGACGACACAAGCTGGCTACTTGAACCTGTGGTAATTTGACTGCTCTGTTCCGGACTTGCTGGAGTTGAACTGGAATAACCTGATGGCTGAGATGCACAAGTTGGGTGAGTTTCTTCTGATGGGCTTGAAGGAATCGACGGGGAAACAGGTGTTCCTGATGGAACACTTTGCTCCGTTGTTGCTACAGAAGCACTTGGGACGGTGGACGACACAAGCTGGCTACTTGAACCTGTGGTAATTTGACTGCTCTGTCCCGGACTTGCTGGAGTTGAACTGGAATAACCTGATGGCTGAGATGCACAAGTTGGGTGAGTTTCTTCTGATGGGCTTGAAGGAATCGACGGGGAAACAGGTGTTCCTGATGGAACACTTTGCTCCGTTGTTGCTACAGAAGCACTTGGGACGGTGGACGACACAAGCTGGCTACTTGAACCTGTGGTAATTTGACTGCTCTGTT
>NW_027657806.1:0-19251 GCF_964235325.1 Thermobia domestica | reverse complement strand
AAGACCCGTCGGGGAAAACTTTCTTTCCCCTTTTCTTAGTGACAATGAGGAAAACCTTGCGAGCCACAACAATTTTCAAGGAAGACCTACTACTTCACATGAAGATCCGCATTGAACCATATCGTTCTAAAGCTTATTTGCAATGCTACAAGTGCCAACGTTTTGGCCACGGCCAAAGTACTTGTAATGCACAACCTCGCTGTGTCAAATGTGCCGGTGCCCACTGGACTTTTGAGTGCAACAAACGAGACCCGCTTACGCCTGCTAAATGCGTCAATTGCACAGGAGATCATCCTGCAAACTATTCCGGATGTCCCAAAATTCAACGTCTTCTCCAGGGGAAAATCAACAAGACCGTTCCATCAGAAACAACGCAGACTTCCACGACCCAACAAATCACGCAGCCCACCAAGACCTTCTCCAACACAGATGACGGGACCTCATGGCCCCCTCTTCCGAAGAAAGATACACCTCCTTCAGTACCAGAAGACACTGCTGCTAACTCTTTTAAGGATCTTCTTCAGCTATTAAAAGACTTTGAACTCTTCAAATTACTCCCTCTCCTCAAGAAGTATATGCCGAAACTGAAAGAAGAAAAAGACGTGTTCAGCAAGCTGTCAATCTTCATTGACATGCTAAGTGAATTCTTCAATTAATCACGACCTATCAATACATACAGGACCACACCCTTATGAGGGCCACTCCAGGCCGCCTCATTGGTCATCGCCGCTGCCAATCAGGACTCTTCCAAGCTCCCAGTGCTAATACTCTCTCATCAGCAACGACCAGACTCACAGCTCCCCAGGCATTATACAGGACTTATACCAGACTCCACATACCCTGGCGATCAGCGACAGTGGCTGATTTGGTCATCACTTCACATGCCGTTACTTCAAATGGATTATCATCTCATATAAGAGGCAGGGGCTTACAGCCCGGTACTCACACTCGACCAATTTGTCATGTTAACCTGTGGAGGCCGCAATTTTTCCTCTCATCTTATTACGAAAGAATATTGAACAATGTCTGGTCGCGGCAAAGGTGGAAAAGTCAAGGGAAAGAGCAAGTCCCGCTCCAGCAGGGCTGGCCTTCAATTCCCAGTAGGCAGAATCCATCGTCTTTTGCGAAAGGGTAACTATGCCGAACGAGTTGGTGCTGGCGCTCCCGTGTATTTGGCTGCAGTCATGGAATACCTGGCAGCTGAAGTTCTTGAGTTGGCAGGCAACGCTGCTCGTGACAACAAGAAGACTAGGATTATTCCACGTCATCTGCAGTTAGCTATCCGTAACGACGAGGAATTAAACAAGTTGTTGTCTGGAGTTACAATCGCTCAGGGTGGTGTTTTGCCCAACATTCAAGCTGTACTTCTGCCCAAGAAAACTGAGAAGAAGGCATAAATGTAAGACCTATATCTCATACAAATCGGCCCTTATGAGGGCCACAAACCCCTTTATAGAGGAGATTTACGATTGAAATGAATTGTTTTCGATATACAGACTCATCAAAAGTGTCTGAGATAGTTGCTTAGTGTCATTCGAAATTCTCGCTGCTATTCGATTAATTAGTATGTGTAGTCGTCGATCGTAATTGAAGCCCATAGGAAGTCACACTATCTTTAGAATACTCCAAACAGCGATGTGCTTAGTTCCCACTACATTATTAATTATAAGATCATTACCTTTTGTATTGTCGCTAGCTACATTTTTTTGATATTTGCGTACATCGGGCTCATATTACCCAGAGGACAGGACAGTCGAGCCCAGATTCTCAGCAATGGAAGAAAACCTCATACCACATATTCTCATGTACTTCATGCTAGACAAAGGAATTTCCAACATTCTTAAAGCACTCATGTTTCTCTCTTGCGTTGGCTTGGCTGAAATTACTCTGTTCAATATGTTCTCGACATTTATTATTGTTCATTACTATGCCCCAATGACATCATGAACAGAGCGGATCAAAAAACTTTCCTAAATTTCTTTTGCAACATAGTAATGACATTAAATGCACACTTAAGTACGATTTATTCTTTGCAAGGTCGATATTCATATTTGTGTGATATGTGTTATATGTATATGGTTTGTAATACGCAACTACTCTTATTCTCTGATCTCAGAACTCATTTGCTACTGTGCCCAACGAGCGAGCCTAGGTTTCTTGTAACTACTGCCTTTCTTTAGTAAATAATGTGAAGTATACAATGCATTAACCTACATCTCATATTTGTATTACTCTTTATTTTACTAACCCGCTACGAAGTGTCATTAATTTACATGTAAATCACAATAGACACTACCGCAAAAGAAAAAAATCGAACCCAAGACCACGTAAACAAGATAAAGGACAAGATTCAGGTTTCTAACGCATTATTCGCCCCTCACAGCACAGTATAGAAGTTGTATAAGCCTCTATACGTACATCCTACTGTCAGAACAGAAATTCCGACTTGCGTTTCGCATCTCTCATGCTCGCTACTTCCAACAAATCGCCAATTTCCAACCAGAACCCCTTCTCCAGCATTAATACTGCTACATATGAATACGTATACATGAACGTACATAATGTAAAAAAAAACGTATGATTTTCTCAAATTAATCTCTCTACGTCTGTAATTTTGTGTGCATCAAAAGGCTTTAATGTAGTTACACGAATTCTTATAATCTAACAGAAAATCGCACAAAGTAAATCTTTCCCTTTATATAAATTTGTTGGCTCTGAAAAGAGCCGTTTATGCCAATTTTATATCCAAAATAGGAGGAACCCCAACTTAACCTCCGAAACCGTACAGGGTTCTTCCTTGCCTCTTCAAGGCATACACAACATCCATAGCTGTCACTGTCTTCCTCTTGGCGTGTTCTGTGTATGTAACAGCATCTCTGATTACGTTCTCCAGGAATACTTTCAATACTCCTCGGGTCTCTTCATAAATGAGACCAGAGATACGCTTCACACCACCACGGCGAGCAAGACGCCTAATAGCGGGTTTGGTGATACCCTGGATGTTGTCACGAAGAACTTTACGGTGGCGCTTGGCACCTCCTTTGCCAAGACCCTTGCCTCCTTTTCCACGTCCTGTCATTTCGATATGTTACTGCTTCGCTCACCACACACGAGAAATACAAGCCCAAGCAGCCCAAGACTCGTGGTTTTGTTCCTTCGATCATGCAGGGAAAGCACGGAGGAAAAACACAAAACGTGTCTAAGCCAATGAGAACTGTCCTTTTCGACTGACTTTATCCAATGAGAAATAGCTTGATTTAACGGTTTTGCTCTTTATATAACTTGACTTCATTCAGCGCGCAATTATTTGAAACAAGTCGTGACAGTTGCAATGGCACGTACCAAGCAGACAGCTAGGAAATCTACTGGAGGCAAAGCTCCTCGAAAGCAGCTTGCCACCAAAGCTGCAAGAAAGAGTGCTCCAGCTACCGGTGGAGTGAAAAAGCCCCATCGTTACAGGCCTGGTACTGTGGCTCTCCGAGAAATTCGTCGTTACCAGAAGAGCACTGAATTGCTCATCCGCAAGCTGCCCTTCCAACGACTCGTCCGAGAAATTGCACAAGATTTCAAGACAGATCTTCGCTTCCAAAGCTCAGCTGTCATGGCTTTACAGGAGGCAAGTGAAGCTTACCTTGTAGGGCTTTTCGAAGACACCAACTTGTGTGCTATTCACGCAAAGAGAGTCACAATCATGCCTAAGGACATTCAGCTTGCTCGCCGCATCCGTGGGGAACGTGCTTAAGTTTGAAGTTCTGGCACTGAGTTCAAAAACGGTCCTTTTTAGGACCAATACACTACTTAGAGATGCTGTTATCCTAACAAGGATCTTGTCCATACTTGTTATCTTTTTTTTTTAAATTCTCACGACGTATGTTGCATAGTTAATACATCTACCTTCGTTTTCCTCTCGTTTCGTATATCATCCTATCTTTCAAGTATATTCTTTAGTTTTCCCCTATGTTTACCGATTGATTATCTTCGTTTTATGTGGTCAAGGATTCGATTTTGCCATATGTTGCATAAGTTAACTTCGATTCAACCACTGTTTGCCCTTCTCAACGTTATTAATCTCATAGAACTCGCAGGCGAAATATGTACTTCTTCCAAGGTAGCAAAAGTAATATTTTCTCAGAGGTCGCTGCTGTTGAATGCAAACGTTAAACTAAACTTTCTTTAAGTGTCTGTTTGTACTTAACATCAGTTCAATTGTACACCTACATTTCTGCTGGTGTTACTATTTTTCTTTATAGCAATATTACGAATTATAAGACGGTATCCGTGGTTATTAGCGTGTTCCCTTTTCCTAACACTTTCTCATTACACCAGTATTTCCATCATTCATTAGGCGTAATCACCCGTCTCCTTTATCATAAAAATCATAATAGTACGACGTTAAATTGAAACAGTCTACTTCACTTTCACGAGTTGTAATAAGTTCGAACATTTCTTTCACCCCAGCCTTGAAAAGAGTTGATTTTAGTTTAGTGTCCCTTTCAGCAGCAAGGCTGTTTCAAACGTGGACCTACTTATTAACGTGCAATGCGAAACATTTGAGCTCCCACCGAGAATCGAACCCAGTCAGCCTGCAAAAGTTTTTCTAACAAATGCATTAAGTGCGTTTTCTGTACTGTTTCGCTACTTGAAGATAGGAACAAGGAAAAAGTAAGTGATCACAAATTGACATTACGTAATGTGTTCCCCATTTTTTTTCGAGTACACCATTCTTGACACCCGTGAAAGCTTTCTTTCCCCACCCTCAATTCCCCTCTGTTATAAAGCACTTACATCAAGAAGTGCTTCGGTTAAAAAGAAAACTCAAAGTCCCTTGCGTGTATACTATACATTGCTATGAATGAACATGTGATAATGATAGGAAAAGCACAATTTTACTCTTCTCAAAGTATTTGATGGCTCTAAAAAGAGCCGTTTTAAAATGTCAGATGATTTACTGACACATTTACTTCTTCTTTGGTGCAGCCTTCTTAGCACTTTTCGGTTTTGCTGTAGCCTTCTTTGGCTTCGGGGCCTTTGGCTTCTTGGGAGTTTTTGCCTTCTTCACTTTAGATGGTGATTTCTTAGGTTTGGGAGCAGCAGCCTTTTTCTTTTCACCAGTCTTCTTGGGACGTTTAGCTGCTGGCTTTTTCGCAGGCTTCTTCTCCTTTGATGCTGATCGTTTCGCCTTGGTTGAAGATCCACCTTCAGGCTTCTCCTTCAGCGATGAAGCACTAAGCTTAAACGATCCAGATGCACCTTTTCCCTTGGTCTGAACCAAAGACCCAGAAGCAACTGCACTTCTCAAGTATTTCTTGATAAATGGAGCAAGCTTCTCGGCATCCACTTTGTAGTTCTGAGAGATGTATTTCTTAATAGCTTGCAGTGAACTTCCTCCCCTTTCCTTCAAATTCTTGATGGCGTTGTTCACCATTTCTGATGTTCTTGGATGAGAAGGTGTTGTTTTTGGTTTCTTAGGCTTTGCAGACTTCTTAGGAGAAGCCTGTGCCGGGGCTGCAGGTGCTGATGCCGTATCTGCCATTGCTTTCTGCAATAAACTCAACGATACTGAAGAATGAAATTTTCGCTGAGTGTTTTCTTGACCGTTGATTATTTGTAGGAAGTAACGGGCCAAAGCCCTTGTCTTCTTTCTGTGTTGTAACTTGGCGTTGGTTTTGAAGTGGTCGTATGTGATTGAAGGAACCGCAACTGTCGCAGGTTCCTTTAGTTGTCCTTCATGTTGTTAAGGCGGTTTTGGCATCTTGTACAGTCGACGGGGTGGGTCTTTGGTTCCGAGGGATGCGATGACTGGGTCTGTTGATCTTGAAGCCTTCATCCAGAATTTGGTTGATTGCTGATGGCGCAGTTCTTGAAGTAGTGGGATATCGAGGTCCTCATGAATTTGAAGTATTCGGGTGTCCATTGAATGGCCCGTGATAGCCCTGGCGGCTCTGTTTTGTACCACCTGGAGGTGGCGCAGGTGACACTGGTATGTGTGTTCCCATGCTGGATGGGCGTACATTAGGATGGGTAGGATGTACATTCGGTAAACATGTCGTTTTGTTTCTTGGGTGAGTTGAGGGCTCAACAGGATGGGTAGAAGGGATCGGAATCTTTGCGTTGCTTTCTTGGCTGTTGCCTCCAGGTGGGTTCCGAATTTCAAGTGATGGTCCAGTACTACTCCAAGGTATTTCGCCTGTTGTTGGATGGGTATGTTTTTTCCATGGAGGGTGAAGTTGTATTCCCGTGGAGTCCGGTTCCTAGTGAAGTCGACCAGTGCTGTCTTCTCCGTGTTGACTTGAATTTTCCAGTCGTTGGTCCACTGTTCCAGCTGTTCGATGTGTCTGCGGAGGTACAGGTGAGCAAATCTGAAGTTATGGTGACTTGCGAAGATGGCAGTATCATCCGCAAAGGTCGCCGTCATGGTTGTTCTGGTGGTGGGAAGATCTGCCGTGTACACATTGTACAGGATCGGGGACAGACAGGATCCTTGTGGCACTCCTGCTCTGATCGTTCTTGGTTCTGTGAGGTTGCTCGCATGGGAGACTCTGAAGGTGCGGTTGGTCAGGTAGCTTTTCAGAGTTTTCACTAGGTGTCGTGGTACTCCTACTTGCAGTAGTTTGTGTAGTAGACCTGTATGCCACACTTTGTCAAACGCTTTGCCTATATCTAGGAAAAGACCGAGGGTGTGGCCTCCTTCGTTGAACTGATAAGTTATTTGTTCAGCTACTCTGACCAGTTGGTGGGTGGTGCTGTGACCAGGCCTGAACCCGAATTGGTGAGGAGGAAGGATGTTGTTTTCCTCGATGTGCTTCATCAGTTTCTGTTGTATCACTCGCTCGACCACTTTGCTTGGATGTGACAGCAGACTGATGGGTCTGTAGCTTTTGGGTTCAGTCCTGGCCGCTCCTGGTTTGAGTATTAAAATTACCCTTGCTTCTTTCCATGCGGCGGGGTAGTATCCTGTTGCTAGGATTGCATTTGTTAGTCTACATAGTAGAACTATAGCCTTCCTCGGAGCATGTTTGAGTGCCAGTGGTGGAAGCCTGTCTGGGCCAGCTGCTTTGTTTGGATTGATTGTTCTGATGATTTGCTGAATCTTCCGAGGTGTGGTTAGCTCTTGCGCTGGTAGGTGATGCTGTCCGGTTAGTTGCTGCATGCTTTGCTGTGTTGCTTCCAGGATTTCCGCTGGTACTGGGGTGTTGTTCTCCGTGAATGTTTGTTCCAGATGATCTGCGAGAAGGTCAGCTTGCTGTTTCGGTGAATAAATTAGTCCTTGCGGCCCACGCAGCGGTTGGGTTTTGGGGGGTCCAGGTGTTCTTGACAATGACTTTAGAAGTCTCCAGAAGTCTCTGGATGGGGTTTCAAGCTCCTGAAGCCTGGCGTTCCACTGGTTGAGTCGGAGGCGTTGGAGACGTTTCTTCACCCTGGTAGTCAATGAATTCCATAGGGTTTTGAATGCTGGGTGGCGTGTGGCCTGCCATTTCTTCCTGGCCCAGCGCTTTAGGTGGATAAGTGCTGTAGTCCTCAGATCTTCTGGTTTCTGCTCTTCTGGAGGGATGAGCTGGGTAGTTGTTGCCAGTCTATATGCGGTTTGCATTGATGCCGTGAGTGTTGCAAGTGTGGCATCTATCTCGTCCGGTGTGTTGACTGGCAGCCTGGGGTCGATCATTTCTGCAAGATTCCTGGTGTAATCGTCCCAGTTAGTTTGACGGAGGCGTGGTACTTGATTGGCTGGAACGTGTGTACGCAGCGCTACCGTCATGGTGACTGGGACGTGGTCTGAATGAAGTGCGATGACTGAATTTGGTCCGTCCTTGATTGTAATGTTAGCCGTGAGAGCCATGTCTAACACATCTGGTTCACCTCCATTAGTCGGGAAGTGTGTAGGATCAGGGGGAGCTGTGGCCAGGAAGTCGATGTTTCTCAGTGCTTGAAACAAGTCTCGTCCGCCCTGGTTGGATACCCTAGAATTCCAAGCGGGGTGCTTACAATTCAGGTCCCCGCCTACGAGAACTCGATGTCCTAGTCTTCTTAGCGCTTGCAGGTCCTGGGCTTGGATAGGTGCCAATGGCTTCTTGTACGCCGAGATGAGCTGAAGAGGGCCATCTGGTGAGTGGATGGTTACTGCTGTGGCCTCTATGGTTTGTAACGGTGGCAACTGTAGTGTGTCGTGAGCGATGTGTCTCTTCACTAAAACAGCTGTGCCTCCCTTGCGTCCTTGCCGGTCTGTTCTATACATTACGTAGTTGCGAATCTTGAAGGTGTCTGGAGGATGGAGATGTGTTTCGCTAAGTAGGGCTATGTCAATCTTTTCTCGAGTGAGAAAATCTGTCAGCTCTAGTCTTTGGTCTTTAATACCATTCGCGTTCCAAAACGCGAGTCTCAGGTCACGGGTTATGGTTGACTTATTCCGTTCCATCATCGAGGATGCTGGCTGCAATTTCAAGGAGGGTTGTGAACTTCGTGACGGGGTCTGTAGCTGTTTTCATTTTCTGTAGTCCTGACTTCAGGGTGTTCACGAATTTTCTGATGTTAAGTCCCTGTAGCAATTCCATCACTTCCTTGATGGTCGCTGCCAGGGATGGTTCTTGACTGGAATCTTGCTGCGCTGGGGTTGGCTTGTCTTGGTTGCTTGGTGTTCCTTGTGGTTGGTCTTCCTGTCTGGTTGGCTCTTTCTCTGGGGTGGTTTCACTGGTGGTCGGTGTTGGTTTTGGGTTCTGGGAGGTTTTCCTTGGATGAGGTTTGGTGGACTCTTCCTGGCGTGGTCGGCTGTTCTCAGTCTTGTTGGACGTGCTTGATTTTGTTGGCTTCTGTTGGGTGTCTGCTGTCTTGGATGTGTTTTCCTGATCGTCTGCTGGCGGCTGGGGTGGGGGGAATCGTTGGTTGCCTCTCTTCTGTTTTGCCTTCTTGAGGTAGTCACAGCCCTGGTAATTTGCAGGGTGGGCTCCCTGGCAGTTAGCACACTTGGCTGGTGTTTCCCTTGATGTTTTGGGGCACTCTCTGTTGTGGTGGGGTCCTGCACATTTGACACAGCGTGGAGTGGCATTGCAGGTCAGCTGGGAATGACCTGTCCTTTGGCACCTGAAGCACTGCAACATGTCTGTGCCTTTGTACGGTTCTATCTCTACTCTGAAGTGGAGTAGAAAGCGAACTTTATATATGTCGGAGTTGGTGGCTGTTTTTGGGAGAGAGACCAAGAACAGCGGAAAGAGTGGTCTGACTCCCTTCTCGTCTGGACGGCCTCTGAGTTGGGAGACCGCAGCAGGTGTGTATCCCAGTGTTTCTAAGGCTTTATGTATGTCGTCAGGTGATGTGTCAAGTGGCAGCTTCCTGATTACCACTTTGAGAGGTCTGTTTGATTTTGGTAACTCCGTGGAGTACGAAGCATTCGTCTGGAGGCAGTAGGCGTCGATTTTCTGGAAGTCCTGCATATTGGCGCAGTGTATTTTTATAAAATCTTTGTTGTGAAAAGCCTCTGGGGGTTCTGTACATGTGGCAGCCAAGGTCTGGACGTATGTACTTCTGTTCTTGATGCCGTATATGTATATTGGCGGTATCTTCTTCGTTGCGAGATTCGGGAGGGGGATTTCCTTGGGGCTTTCTCCCGTTTCTTGGATGATGTCCATCTTCTCGATTTTTTCCGAGATTGCTGTTTCGTCGTCCTCTTCCTCCTCGGCTGCTGCTTCTCTGTCAAGTTTTTGCTGTCGAAGAACCGAGTACTGGTTTCTGAATTGCACTACAGAAGCGATGGTTGCACACAATGACGTTTTTGGTCTGAACGTCTTCTTGGGGGTGATATATCCTGATGTGTCGTCATTTGACGTTCTTGACGGACCTGCTTTCGCGCTGTCAGTTTCAGCTTCTCTAGTCTTGTTTGCTTGTTCCACTTGGGGTGGGGTTGGGAGGGGCGGGAAGACCTCCTGACTCGTTGTCTTCGGTGCTGGCTGGTTGTCCTTCGTGGGTTTGTGGGTGGGTAGAGGCTCCATTGGCTCTGGGATAATTCGGGGGGAGGGTGGCACTACTCGTTTCTTTGGCACAGGCCCAATGGACGTGTACTTCAAGGCTTTATACTTTTTCAAAATGTTCTTACTGTCCTGGATGGGTTTTCGCGTACGTTTAGCCTGTAAAGGCATTTCGATTTCTTTTTGTGGCTCTCGAAAGGGCCAGTCGTAGACACTAGTTCCTCAATGTTTCACTAGTATTTGAGCGGGGTGCACTTGTGGTCCTTGTAAGGGCCGAACACTAATATTATGAATAATGTTCACAGGGTGGCTCTAGTGTAAGCCGGAGACAATGGCTTGTATTGGTGTGGGGAGTTCACTCTGTGGCTCTTGAAAGGGCCAGAGCACTAATTGCAATGTAAAATGTTCACACTGTAACTCTAGTAAGAGCTGGGATCAATATATTATATTGGTGTGAGAGTTCACGTATGTGGCTCTTGTAAGGGCCGGAGTTTATAGTATTGTACTAACACTATGGCTCTTTTTCAGTTCTGGCAGTTCACTGTTTAGCTGGTAAGGTTTTATTATTATTGTTAACTGGCTGGTAGTTTCCCGTATAAGCTGTTGCCAGGAGCTTTTTAGGCTTGCTCCTGGCTGGCCTATTTTTCTTTTTGCCTTTTCCTTCACTTTTATTATGGTGGGGAACTAATTTTCATTTTTAGGCACTCTGAACGCATCGAGTGCTTCCAGAGCACTGGGACGAGGGCTATGATGAGTCTGATATTTATATGAAGTGCTCGGGAAAAGCGGCTCCCTGATTGGCTCCCTTGCTTGCGTCTCCCCGACCAATCAGAAGAGCGCTCTCGAGTTGTGCCGTCTCGGGGCCACGCAAGTTTCTGAACAAAACTGATCGTCAGCTTCAATATGGCGCCTTTGGTGCTAGCTGTGCTTTGTTGCTAACTACTCCTAGCTACTGCTAACTATCACATGCAACATGCACACAGCACTAGCACAGACACTTCCTATTGTTCACTGCACTTAAAATGTTCCCAAACACTACAGTTAATGTTTATTTCTATATGCGGATAGTTTCTGAAGGGAAAAAGTCTTTATTTCCTCGCAAAAAACACGTAAATTGTCGGAGCACTAACACACGCGTGCCGCGCACTTCGTCTTCTCATTCACGTATATTTTCGCTGGCAGGCAGCGTTGAGTTTGGTTACGGAGCGCGGACCGGATAGAAAGCACTTGCTGAGGCGGGCTGAGGTAAACAGAAGTTCGTAGTTGCCACAACGATAAGTGTGTTTCCTTCTATTTTGATAAACGATTTTTTTCAGGTATTCAATGAATGCACCAGATCCTATTCTTCCTTACTGGCTAGAAGAAACTTTATTCCACATAACTCAAAAGGCATTTGTTTTTATTCGCTTTTCTATTTTATGTTTCATTCATTGCTAAGTCGGTCACACTACTTTTTCACCCTCCTTGTGCTTATAATTTTCATAATTTAACATGGAAATACTTATCAATAAATAATTATATTACCATGGTAATTAACTTCAATCCTTCCTGTGATTATACGCAAAGTACCATCTTCGTACTGCTTACTATAGTTCAATGAAGGGAATCTATAAAGTAACGCGTGTCGCACACATCTGCCTTGCAAACTCCCTGGCCTACTTCCAATGTATAGACTTTTATTTCAAATCCTGATTTAATTTCATAATTTTCTGTAGATTTTAACATTTTATTACCCAGCTTCTTAATACGAATGACAATCAAGCCTAAATATTTATTCCCTTTAACTTTATTTTTCTTTTTTATTTTGTGCCTTGTTTCATATTTGTTCTTACGTTAGCAATTAACGCACTTACCGTAGTTATGTATGAACAGGTTGTTTCTATATTTATTTTATTCCAAATAAATTAAATATATATACGGATTATTTTATGGTAGTTGATATTTTCTGTTGTTTCCTACGTGAATTGAGGAAACGCACGGACTTTCGCCTAATTCTTGTGCTACTTTCATATGTCTGTATCTGTCGAATGCTGTCGATCTGTCGAAATGTGTATTACTATCTGTCGATTCATCGAGTGAACTGAATTCGTTAACCATTTCACCAGGCGCGCATGCATTTTTTTTTCTTCTAAGGGATCCAAGCTTCGGGGGGCAAGGTTCCAATACTACAAGCCACTATGTCTATATACTATTATTCTGCATTCGAAAACACGATAAATATTCCACTTACTTTTTCACAAAAACATGATACAGACAGAGTACAGATGAAGTGTAAGATCAGATTTATATTGATGATACATCAATATTTTCCCTGTTAATAACTACATTTAATGAGAAAGTCTGCAAATGTATGTTCACTTAGGAACTTTTGCGAGGAGTCCGCACCCGGTGGACACCCCGTGAGTACGCCTCTGCACTTGACTATACTTCGAATTATACTGCAAACAGTTGTATTTTAGTTTCCCCGTTTAGTTCATCGATATCATTAACACAAAGAAAATAGATGTTATAGATGCGTATTCTCAGTTCTCGCTTTATATCCGGACGTCTGCAAAAATCTACTCCTTTTCTTTCTTTCACGCATCCACCAAACTAACAATGATTTGTATTATAATATTTGCGCATAAAATGTATATCTCATACCTTCCATGTTCTCAAGTATTCATAGACAAAAACGGTTACTTTCTGCGAACAAATTGTCCAAACACAGTGCAAATGTCATCTATAGATTGTCCTGGTTCCGTCTGCGTGTACATAACAATGCGTCATAATCATACATTGCACATTAAGGATATCAATTAATCTTCCCAAATTCCTAGATATGCCTGGCAAAAGTTCCGCGTGTTGTAAGGATATTACATTTGTACTACCGACAAGGTGGTATCTTCCAACATTGAAGTTCAATAAACCCCAAATGTGTCGGATATAGTATTTGATTTCTTGTCTCATTGTTTGCGTCAGAGATGTCTTCTCAAGTTAGGATTTACGATACATACAGGATGAGTTGTATATATTGTTGCTGCCAGCTCTATATTAATCCCATATTTGTAAACGAATAAAAACAGTATTCTAATTATAACAATGTGCTCACAATTAATTTTATTCTTAATTGTTATACGTATTGTTGATTAAAAATGAAAATGTTGCTAAGTGAATTTTATTAATATTTTCTGTTGCGTGATATAGGAAGTGAGTGAAATATTGGAGGAATATAGTGTGCGTAGCAGATGATGTGCAGTGGCTTTGGATCGCCTGTGATAAGGTAAGGCATTTGCTATTTTAATTAACACATTTTATATACTGTAATCCTAATTATTTTTATGTGAATGTGCTTACTACTTGTGTATTCAGTGGGACCGATGTTTTAATATGTATGGTCAAGCAGTGTCGAGCCTGGTCAGTGTGTGGATAGGTGACCATTTTTTGTAAATCGATAACATTTAACTTTGTAAACACGGATGAAGTAGAAGTATATTTATTTTATTTTTTACCTCAAATATGTAGGACACTTCTCCTTTGTACATCAATTATTATTATTAGTTCAACTTGTTTACAAGTTAAATGAAAAGAATAGTCGTTATCGTGTGATGATTGTGCTCATTAGGCTAAAGAAGACTCGTGATAAGAAAGAAAAGAAGAACGGTGCTCAAGTTTCGTCACAGCATATTCTCAAAAATTTACAGGCAAAATTCAGTGTTCTGCATGAAAAGGCATATTTGTACGAAAAAAAAAAATTCTGCAGACGACAGAATTAAATAAAGTAATACACATGTATTTTAGAGTTACTGGTGTAAAATCATTACAAGTGCTTTGCCAGGTGGCCAATAAAAAGCACGAATACTATTTAAGGGAGCCAAAACAGGAGAAAGCTGGGGGCCTGAGCGATAGCAAGAATGTGCGTCCAAAGTGAACAGGAGCGAAGGCGACGCGGGTATACGTATAAGCAAGGGTAGTGGAAACCAGTTAGTTTTCGAGTTTCAATAGCACTTGTCATGCATCCATACTAGTAGCGCCCCGCTTGTAAACATTAAGTACACTATGCAAGAATACACCGCCGGTGGAAAATAGTACCTAATACAGTTATCTTTCATATATACTGACTTATTTTACAGTAGTAACCCAACACTAGTAAACGTAAAATAAAAGTGTATAACTTTATATTTAATTCTATCGCCTGGCTTAGTTTTTCACCTGTAAGATGTACTTATTTAGAGCAAGTTTCTTAACTAGCAAATTAAACCGAGAACCACAGCAACCATATATATATTCTTATGATGTACTTTTCTTTGAGTGGTGTTCTCTGTCTATTCAATAACATTTTCTCAGTTTAATGCTAGCAAAAAACAAAACAAAATCAAAGTGTTTCTATATAAATTTAGTTCACCGTGTTGTAATATCACATGGAATTGAAAAACGAATAGTCGAACCTCTGCTATCTCGATCAAACTTCTCAGGATGATATACTGACTTACCGCAGAAGTTCGACTGAATACGTTTCTCAGTTCCATGGGAGAACCTGGAGAAGCAAAAGCCTGCGCAACGGAAAATACTAAATAAACTTGTAGAGCAGGTCAAGATGTATCATCATGCCAAGTTTCATTCAGATCAGAGAAGTTTGGCTGCAGCCATTTTCATTACAAAGCACAAAATGGATGGTCCCTAACCTCGAGAATCTTCACAATTGTCGACGAGTTGAACTGCACTCATCTGATCAAAATCAAACTTAAAATGGCAGTTCACTTTCAACTGTTAAATAATATGATATGCAGGCTTCTGCTTTCCTAGTTACAGTCTATCCACTGTGGTATGCATATTAGTAGAAATGTGAGAGTGCATATTTATTAAAGATTTGCTTCAAAAAGCGATGAAAGACATAGGCATTCCCGCGGGCGGTGATAACAAGATGCCGGAAAACGAACAAGCAGAAAGAATATGGGCTGAAGAAGTGTAAACGACGACGCGGCGGCCCGTAAAGGTGTTGCCGTCCTATTAAATGAATAATATCAAAAGAAAGAAAAAAAAAGTAAAAAATTTCGCGCTCGTAATCAAGACAGAAAGCAACTAAAGGAAATCTTTGTTTTACGTCCCACGTTATGCCGCTTAGGCTAAAAGAGGCGCTGATTATGAGAAATGATTGAAATGGTGGTGGAATGAAGAAAGTGGGAGGAAACGGGAGAACCCCGCGGTAACCCACCGCACATAGTTTTTGTCCACCATAAAGTTAACTTGGCGGGGGCTCAAGACAGAAAGACGGTTGGAAAAACAAATAAACGATGTTCCATCCCGTAAAAATGTTGGCGACCTATGAAATCAATATTTTTTCTTAAAGAAAAAAAAAAGAATTAAAAAGAGAAAAAAAGGTCAAAATTTCGCGCTCGCTTCGCTCGCGATCAGCAGAGAAAAGAGGACGTGACGCACCCCTAAAAGTGTTGGCGACCGATTGAATAAATATTGTGGGTAAAAAAAAAAAAAAAAAGTCAAAAATTTCGCGCTCGCTTCGCTCGCGATCAGCACAGAAAGAAGGACGTGACGCGCCCCTAAAGGTGTTGGCAACCGATTCAATACATATTGTCGGTAAAAAAAAAAAAAAAAAAAAAAAACGCTCGCTTCGCTCGCGATCGACATGAAAAAGGCAACGACGTGACGCCCCGTAAAATTGTCGGCGACCTATTCAATCAATATATTCGGTTGAAAAACAAAGTCAAAAGTTTCCCAATCGCTTCCCTGCCGATCGACATAAAAAAAAAGGCAACCCCTTCACCTCTCCTTATGCATTCATCAGTAAACATACAACCATAGATCACAATACCACTCACATCACCTATCAGTTCTCCACGTCCATCAAGATCCAATCATCGCCCTGGCCCTTTATGATGATACACAACATTACATGTTATTGTGTGCATTGCCCCGCGTTACAATACATGACCAAAAAAAAAAAGAGAAAAAGAGCTGCACTGCCTTCAGTGTAGACATGTTCGTATTCGTAGAAAATGATTTTAGGTACACGATAGTACAGTAATCTATCTTCACATGCTTCAGATGTGAACGATACCTACACATGAAGAGGGCTCCCGAGGTTTCCTTTTCCAATAGGATGGAGCTCCACCACACTTGCAGAATGACGAGAAGTTATGTTAATAAATATATCCCAGAGTGTTTCGTAACTCGCCCTTGGTCCTAATGATGAAGCGTTCTTCAGATGGCCCCGATGTCTCCACACATGATACTATGCGACTTCTTTTCACGAGGCTCTCAAAGATCACGTTTGTGTCCTAACATTCTCTGCAGATATGACACAGCTGCGATAGCGGATCACAGAAGCCTTTCCTCTCCTTACAAGAGACGTGTTCATTCGAGCATGGGAGTAATTCGACTATCGATCAAATATCTCCCGTGTCACGATAGTAGTCACTTTCAATTCTTCTAACGAAGGTAAGAAAAAATGCTATACAAACTTCCTTTCGGTATATAAAGGATTAGGGGCCCAGAGAATATTTTCTTTCAAGAGGATACATTCTTTTTCGAACACCCTGTATATAGATCCTCTAATTATAACTGCAAACAAAATGTTGATTTTGCAATTGCTTCCATGAGAGAAAATTCTGTGCACTTTCTTTCTGAAGGGCCGGGCCTAAACGTTTTCCTTAATCATTAAATTTAGTAGTTATCTACAATTACATAGTTTTCCATTGTTCTCAAAATAAAGATTTTTCTCTATGAATTGTTGAATGTTGCTAGGGATATTGAAGTAATTCTTTTTAGTGTTTTTTTCTTTACAATAATGTACTGAACGCCTGCATTAAGGAAGTTCGTGTGTCCATCTTGCAAAATGTTTCGTCTTTTTTCATGCCCACTAAGATAAATATTCATTTTGCTCTTTTCTCCGTATGCAAACCACATTTCTTAAAGGCAACATTTTCATACAAATGTAGTACTAAAAACTTCTAATTGGCAACATCTGGGCTGCGAAGAGGAAAAAGAAAGAAATCTCGTACGTATTCGCGCGCAATTCGGAATTAGCCAATGAAAAGCACAAAAGCGGCCACCATCTCTCTCTCTTTCTTATTAACGGTTTTGTACTTTCTGCAGTTCTATCAGTGCTGCTAACCTCTTACTATATCATTGAATATGTATGTTTATATATATATATATATATATATATATATATATATATATATATATATATATATATATATATATATTTTACAAAAAATCATACTACTACGGAATAATATTAAATGCCTGTAAACCCTCATTTCTGTTTGCACTTTCTGTTACACTACCTTCCCCGAACTTCTTTCAAGTTATTAAGTGCAGAACGGGGAGTTATACATATTTACTTGCGCTTTCACAATATCTGCACATTGTGTAATAATAGGAGACGTATAAAATAAAACTATATACTAATACGTATATATATTATATATATATATATATATATATATATATATATATATATATACAGTACACATTCCACTATCCGAGGCTTTCCTTTTCTTTTCTTGCTGACGATAAATTACGCTCTTAGAAATGTTGTCTGAAAACAATAAGAATATGTGCAAAAAATACAATCAGAGGTAGAGGTCTTTAACAGGAACTAAGCAAGGGAGTTGAAAAATTTTTTATGCATGTAAAAAATATAGACATGAACCAACTTGTGAAATAAAAAGACCAGAAAACTACTCTTTCTAAATTATGTGTAAACTTTTTACCGAAAACGAAAGTTGCACGAAAGACTTTTTGTCCCTTTTTTGGCCTCCGGTGCTTGGGGTCCCTGGTTCAATCCCAGCTCGTGCCGTGTGAACTTTGTCGTGCATAAAGACCGTGCTCATGGGTTTTCTCGGGTTTCTCCCGTTTCCTCCCACTTTCTTCATTCAGTACTCATCATCACCGTCTCCTTTAGCGTAACCGGTATAAGTATGCGACGTAAATCTAAAGATTTCATTTCATTTCCCTTTTCTGCTCATACTGCTGATTATGCGCGATTATGCCAACATCCAACTCCGCGGATAATCGTGCGATTACTGTATATACAACTAATACAGATACGTAATTACATTATCAGTTACAGTATCGGTTTTTATTTACTAATTTGCCTCACTTTATTTGCATCCCTGCAGTAAATAATTCTTATCGATAATAGTTAAAATGTATATTACATTTTAGTGCTTCACGACTGAATGATCATCTGCCTTACGTTATCTCGCAGCTGAAGAGGATGCTACACTGAAAACTACCTTGCGTTATAAAGGGTAAGTGAAACATATCTTAAAAATATCTTTCATACATTTCATTGTGTACATTAAAGAATGTAAGTTTGCCTTTTTCCTGTAATCAATACTTAATAAAGGATTTATTTTTATTTATTTATATACAATTTCATACGTGGTTCGTGATAGTAAACTCGATAGGACATAGTGGCACTATGAACATCCGAATCACTCATCATTCGAACATTCAAATATTTATTCGAATATTAGTATATTCCAAGTAATGTTAACGACGTTAATATGCTTGCCTTTATAGTTAATAATGTCAATTCTTACTTAAAACATACTTCCTTAACAGGACATTGAAGAAAAGGTAGTTGCCAACGGCCATACCATGCTGAATATACCGGTTCTCGTCCGATCACCGAAGTCAAGCAGCATCGGGCCTGGTCAGTACTTGGATGGGTGACCGCCTGGGAACACCAGGTGCTGTTGGCATCTCTTTTTCAAATTTCATTATCCTTCAAGTACGAAAATACTAGAAACATTAATTTTATAGTACTTTCAAGAGATAATTTATCAACATTATTTCATAGCGATTAATCGATATTCTAAGCGTTATACCCACTATTTCTTACACTAACAGCCTGTTTATTTGCACGGCACATTAAAATAACCTGATTTCCGATCCGTGTGCACCTACTACTATACTTAACACGGAATGTATTACCACTTTTTAAAAGTAAATTATTATGACTAAGTGTAGATCTCCGGCGAGTAAATGCCTTTCGTATACAAGCACGACACATCTCCGCTATGTGCTTTACTTTTTTACTAACAGCATATAGAAATTGGATTTCAAGGTGTTTCTACATAACAGAATGAAGCAAATTTCGTGATTTAACTCTTTCGAATAATGTGTTGGTCCTGACAAGGACCGTTTGAAATGAAAAATCTTGAAGAAGATTTTTACTTAGAGCTTGTGTACTTGGTAACAGCCTTCGTACCCTCACTTACAGCGTGCTTGGCAAGTTCACCAGGCAAAAGAAGGCGCACAGCTGTTTGGATTTCCCGGCTGGTGA
>NW_027657805.1:0-19257 GCF_964235325.1 Thermobia domestica | reverse complement strand
ATGCAAAATTTCAACCCTTAATAGTATAAAATTATTGTTTGTTCATCAAGAAATAAAGAAAATGCACCATATACCGAGTGCGCTGTATGTAGTTCTGAATGGTACATGTTCTTACTCCTCGGTTGTCATTCGTCAGCCATATTGTTATGAGGCAATGAGACATATTATGGGATAAAATCTTTTATATTCTGCAAAAAACAGTTAGAAAGTACCAAATATGATATATACAAGGTAACTTTTCCGTCTACGGTAGAGGACTCTGCTTGCACTCACATCATAAAGGGGGCAATGCTCTTCAATTTGAGCTTTATTTCGTTAAAATATGTGCAGAAGTTTCGGAGATATAGCCTTTAGTATATAGTGGTTAGGTGCAATACACAACAATATAATATATATAAAAATGACATATGTTATATTGTTGAGATGTTACCTAACAACATATTTATACCTTATAGTACAGTTTTTGAAGAAAATTGAAGAAAATAGTGTTTGAAGACATACTTTTTCGACTTAAGATGAGTGTCACGTGGTCTCATCAATCCTGCAAGGCTTAAATTGCTTCAAGTATAACAACAGGTACTAACTTCATTTTTTACATTTTTTCTTGTAATCTATAGATTTTCTTTCCCCTTTATCATGTGTGCAACACTTAGGTAGTATATTTGGTAGTTGTGTAGAAAAAATATACAGGGTGATGCAAAATTTCAACCCTTAATAGTATAAAATTATTGTTTGTTCATCAAGAAATAAAGAAAATGCACCATATACCGATTGCGCTGTATGTAGTTCTGAATGGTACATGTTCTTACTCCTCGGTTGTCATTCGTCAGCCATATTGTTATCAGGCAATGAGACATATTATGGGATAAAATCTGTTATATTCTGCAAAAAACAGTTAGAAAGTACCAAATATGATATATACAAGGTAACTTCCCGTCTACGTTAGAGGACTCTGCTTGCAGTCACATCATAAAGGGGGCAATGCTCTTCAATTTGAGCTTTATTTCGTTAAAATATGTGCAGAAGTTTCGGAGATATAGCCTTTAGTATATAGTGGTTAGGTGCAATGCACAACAATATAATATATATAAAAATGACATATGTTATATTGTTGAGATGTTACCTAACAACATATTTATACCAAATAGTACAGTTTGAAGAAAATTGAAGAAAATAGTGTTTGAAGACATACATTTTTCGACTTAAGATGAGTGTCACGTGGTCTCATCAATCCTGCAAGGGTTAAATTGCTTCAAGTATAGAACAGGTACTAACTTCATTTTTTACATTTTTTCTTGTAATCTATAGATTTTCTTTCCCTTTATCATGTGTGCAACACTTAGGTAGTATATTTGGTAGTTGTGTAGAAAAAATATACAGGGTGATGCAAAATTTCAACCCTTAATAGTATAAAATTATTGTTTGTTCATCAAGAAATAAAGAAAATGCACCATATACCGATTGCGCTGTATGTAGTTCTGAATGGTACATGTTCTTACTCCTCGGTTGTCATTCGTCAGCCATATTGTTATGAGGCAATGAGACATATTATGGGATAAAATCTGTTATATTCTGCAAAAAACAGTTAGAAAGTACCAAATATGATATATACAAGGTAACTTCCCGTCTACGTTAGAGGACTCTGCTTGCAGTCACATCATAAAGGGGGCAATGCTCTTCAATTTGAGCTTTATTTCGTTAAAATATGTGCAGAAGTTTCGGAGATATAGCCTTTAGTATATAGTGGTTAGGTGCAATGCACAACAATATAATATATATAAAAATGACATATGTTATATTTTTGAGATGTTACCTAACAACATATTTATACCAAATAGTACAGTTTTGAAGAAAATTGAAGAAAATAGTGTTTGAAGACATACTTTTTCGACTTAAGATGAGTGTCACGTGGTCTCATCAATCCTGCAAGGGTTAAATTGCTTCAAGTATAACAACAGATACTAACTTCATTTTTTACATTTTTTCTTGTAATCTATAGATTTTCTTTCCCCTTTATCATGTGTGCAACACTTAGGTAGTATATTTGGTAGTTGTGTAGAAAAAATATACAGGGTGATGCAAAATTTCAACTCTTAATAGTATAAAATTATTGTTTGTTCATCAAGAAATAAAGAAAATGCACCATATACCGAGTGCGCTGTATGTAGTTCTGAATGGTACATGTTCTTACTCCTCGGTTGTCATTCGTCAGCCATATTGTTATGAGGCAATGAGACATATTATGGGATAAAATCTGTTATATTCTGCAAAAAACAGTTAGAAAGTACCAAATATGATATATACAAGGTAACTTCCCGTCTACGTTAGAGGACTCTGCTTGCACTCACATCATAAAGGGGGCAATGCTCTTCAATTTGAGCTTTATTTCGTTAAAATATGTGCAGAAGTTTCGGAGATATAGCCTTTAGTATATAGTGGTTAGGTGCAATGCACAACAATATAATATATATAAAAATGACATATGTTATATTGTTGAGATGTTACCTAACAACATATTTATACCTTATAGTACAGTTTTGAAGAAAATTGAAGAAAATAGTGTTTGAAGACATACTTTTTCGACTTAAGATGAGTGTCACGTGGTCTCATCAATCCTGCAAGGGTTAAATTGCTTCAAGTATAACAACAGGTACTAACTTCATTTTTTACATTTTTTCTTGTAATCTATAGATTTTCTTTCCCCTTTATCATGTGTGCAACACTTAGGTAGTATATTTTGGTAGTTGTGTAGAAAAAATATACAGGGTGATGCAAAATTTCAACCCTTAATAGTATAAAATTATTGTTTGTTCATCAAGAAATAAAGAAAATGCACCATATACCGAGTGCGCTGTATGTAGTTCTGAATGGTACATGTTCTTACTCCTCGGTTGTCATTCGTCAGCCATATTGTTATGAGGCAATGAGACATATTATGGGATAAAATCTTTTATATTCTGCAAAAAACAGTTAGAAAGTACCAATATGATATATACAAGGTAACTTTCCGTCTACGGTAGAGGACTCTGCTTGCACTCACATCATAAAGGGGGCAATGCTCTTCAATTTGAGCTTTATTTCGTTAAAATATGTGCAGAAGTTTCGGAGATATAGCCTTTAGTATATAGTGGTTAGGTGCAATACACAACAATATAATATATATAAAAATGACATATGTTATATTGTTGAGATGTTACCTAACAACATATTTATACCTTATAGTACAGTTTTGAAGAAAATTGAAGAAAATAGTGTTTGAAGACATACTTTTTCGACTTAAGATGAGTTTCACGTGGTCTCATCAATCCTGCAAGGTTAAATTGCTTCAAGTATAACAACAGGTACTAACTTCATTTTTTACATTTTTTCTTGTAATCTATAGATTTTCTTTCCCCTTTATCATGTGTGCAACACTTAGGTAGTATATTTGGTAGTTGCGTAGAAAAAATATACAGGGTGATGCAAAATTTCAACCCTTAATAGTATAAAATTATTGTTTGTTCATCAAGAAATAAAGAAAATGCACCATATACCGAGTGCGCTGTATGTAGTTCTGAATGGTACATGTTCTTACTCCTCGGTTGTCATTCGTCAGCCATATTGTTATGAGGCAATGAGACATATTATGGGATAAAATCTTTTATATTCTGCAAAAAACAGTTAGAAAGTACCAAATATGATATATACAAGGTAACTTTCCGTCTACGGTAGAGGACTCTGCTTGCACTCACATCATAAAGGGGGCAATGCTCTTCAATTTGAGCTTTATTTCGTTAAAATATGTGCAGAAGTTTCGGAGATATAGCCTTTAGTATATAGTGGTTAGGTGCAATACACAACAATATAATATATATAAAAATGACATATGTTATATTGTTGAGATGTTACCTAACAACATATTTATACCTTATAGTACAGTTTTGAAGAAAATTGAAGAAAATAGTGTTTGAAGACATACTTTTTCGACTTAAGATGAGTGTCACGTGGTCTCATCAATCCTGCAAGGGTTAAATTGCTTCAAGTATAACAACAGGTACTAACTTCATTTTTTACATTTTTTCTTGTAATCTATAGATTTTCTTTCCCCTTTATCATGTGTGCAACACTTAGGTAGTATATTTGGTAGTTGTGTAGAAAAAATATACAGGGTGATGCAAAATTTCAACCCTTAATAGTATAAAATTATTGTTTGTTCATCAAGAAATAAAGAAAATGCACCATATACCGATTGCGCTGTATGTAGTTCTGAATGGTACATGTTCTTACTCCTCGGTTGTCATTCGTCAGCCATATTGTTATGAGGCAATGAGACATATTATGGGATAAAATCTGTTATATTCTGCAAAAAACAGTTAGAAAGTACCAAATATGATATATACAAGGTAACTTCCCGTCTACGTTAGAGGACTCTGCTTGCAGTCACATCATAAAGGGGGCAATGCTCTTCAATTTGAGCTTTATTTCGTTAAAATATGTGCAGAAGTTTCGGAGATATAGCCTTTAGTATATAGTGGTTAGGTGCAATGCACAACAATATAATATATATAAAAATGACATATGTTATATTGTTGAGATGTTACCTAACAACATATTTATACCAAATAGTACAGTTTTGAAGAAAATTGAAGAAAATAGTGTTTGAAGACATACTTTTTCGACTTAAGATGAGTGTCACGTGGTCTCATCAATCCTGCAAGGGTTAAATTGCTTCAAGTATAACAACAGATACTAACTTCATTTTTTACATTTTTTCTTGTAATCTATAGATTTTCTTTCCCCTTTATCATGTGTGCAACACTTAGGTAGTATATTTGGTAGTTGTGTAGAAAAAATATACAGGGTGATGCAAAATTTCAACTCTTAATAGTATAAAATTATTGTTTGTTCATCAAGAAATAAAGAAAATGCACCATATACCGAGTGCGCTGTATGTAGTTCTGAATGGTACATGTTCTTACTCCTCGGTTGTCATTCGTCAGCCATATTGTTATGAGGCAATGAGACATATTATGGGATAAAATCTGTTATATTCTGCAAAAAACAGTTAGAAAGTACCAAATATGATATATACAAGGTAACTTCCCGTCTACGGTAGAGGACTCTGCTTGCACTCACATCATAAAGGGGGCAATGCTCTTCAATTTGAGCTTTATTTCGTTAAAATATGTGCAGAAGTTTCGGAGATATAGCCTTTAGTATATAGTGGTTAGGTGCAATGCGCAACAATATAATATATATAAAAATGACATATGTTATATTGTTGAGATGTTACCTAACAACATATTTATACCAAATAGTACAGTTTTGAAGAAAATTGAAGAAAATAGTGTTTGAAGACATACTTTTTCGACTTAAGATGAGTGTCACGTGGTCTCATCAATCCTGCAAGGGTTAAATTGCTTCAAGTATAACAACAGGTACTAACTTCATTTTTTACATTTTTTCTTGTAATCTATAGATTTTCTTTCCCCTTTATCATGTGTGCAACACTTAGGTAGTATATTTGGTAGTTGTGTAGAAAAAATATACAGGGTGATGCAAAATTTCAACCCTTAATAGTATAAAATTATTGTTTGTTCATCAAGAAATAAAGAAAATGCACCATATACCGATTGCGCTGTATGTAGTTCTGAATGGTACATGTTCTTACTCCTCGGTTGTCATTCGTCAGCCATATTGTTATCAGGCAATGAGACATATTATGGGATAAAATCTGTTATATTCTGCAAAAAACAGTTAGAAAGTACCAAATATGATATATACAAGGTAACTTCCCGTCTACGGTAGAGGACTCTGCTTGCACTCACATCATAAAGGGGGCAATGCTCTTCAATTTGAGCTTTATTTCGTTAAAATATGTGCAGAAGTTTCGGAGATATAGCCTTTAGTATATAGTGGTTAGGTGCAATGCACAACAATATAATATATATAAAAATGACATATGTTATATTGTTGAGATGTTACCTAACAACATATTTATACCAAATAGTACAGTTTTGAAGAAAATTGAAGAAAATAGTGTTTGAAGACATACTTTTTCGACTTAAGATGAGTGTCACGTGGTCTCATCAATCCTGCAAGGGTTAAATTGCTTCAAGTATAACAACAAGTACTAACTTCATTTTTTACATTTTTTCTTGTAATCTATAGATTTTCTTTCCCCTTTATCATGTGTGCAACACTTAGGTAGTATATTTGGTAGTTGTGTAGAAAAAATATACAGGGTGATGCAAAATTTCAACCCTTAATAGTATAAAATTATTGTTTGTTCATCAAGAAATAAAGAAAATGCACCATATACCGAGTGCGCTGTATGTAGTTCTGAATGGTACATGTTCTTACTCCTCGGTTGTCATTCGTCAGCCATATTGTTATGAGGCAATGAGACATATTATGGGATAAAATCTTTTATATTCTGCAAAAAACAGTTAGAAAGTACCAAATATGATATATACAAGGTAACTTTCCGTCTACGGTAGAGGACTCTGCTTGCACTCACATCATAAAGGGGGCAATGCTCTTCAATTTGAGCTTTATTTCGTTAAAATATGTGCAGAAGTTTCGGAGATATAGCCTTTAGTATATAGTGGTTAGGTGCAATACACAACAATATAATATATATAAAAATGACATATGTTATATTGTTGAGATGTTACCTAACAACATATTTATACCTTATAGTACAGTTTTGAAGAAAATTGAAGAAAATAGTGTTTGAAGACATACTTTTTCGACTTAAGATGAGTGTCACGTGGTCTCATCAATCCTGCAAGGCTTAAATTGCTTCAAGTATAACAACAGGTACTAACTTCATTTTTTACATTTTTTCTTGTAATCTATAGATTTTCTTTCCCCTTTATCATGTGTGCAACACTTAGGTAGTATATTTGGTAGTTGTGTAGAAAAAATATACAGGGTGATGCAAAATTTCAACCCTTAATAGTATAAAATTATTGTTTGTTCATCAAGAAATAAAGAAAATGCACCATATACCGATTGCGCTGTATGTAGTTCTGAATGGTACATGTTCTTACTCCTCGGTTGTCATTCGTCAGCCATATTGTTATCAGGCAATGAGACATATTATGGGATAAAATCTGTTATATTCTGCAAAAAACAGTTAGAAAGTACCAAATATGATATATACAAGGTAACTTCCCGTCTACGTTAGAGGACTCTGCTTGCAGTCACATCATAAAGGGGGCAATGCTCTTCAATTTGAGCTTTATTTCGTTAAAATATGTGCAGAAGTTTCGGAGATATAGCCTTTAGTATATAGTGGTTAGGTGCAATGCACAACAATATAATATATATAAAAATGACATATGTTATATTGTTGAGATGTTACCTAACAACATATTTATACCAAATAGTACAGTTTTGAAGAAAATTGAAGAAAATAGTGTTTGAAGACATACTTTTTCGACTTAAGATGAGTGTCACGTGGTCTCATCAATCCTGCAAGGGTTAAATTGCTTCAAGTATAACAACAGATACTAACTTCATTTTTTACATTTTTTCTTGTAATCTATAGATTTTCTTTCCCCTTTATCATGTGTGCAACACTTAGGTAGTATATTTGGTAGTTGTGTAGAAAAAATATACAGGGTGATGCAAAATTTCAACTCTTAATAGTATAAAATTATTGTTTGTTCATCAAGAAATAAAGAAAATGCACCATATACCGAGTGCGCTGTATGTAGTTCTGAATGGTACATGTTCTTACTCCTCGGTTGTCATTCGTCAGCCATATTGTTATGAGGCAATGAGACATATTATGGGATAAAATCTGTTATATTCTGCAAAAAACAGTTAGAAAGTACCAAATATGATATATACAAGGTAACTTCCCGTCTACGGTAGAGGACTCTGCTTGCACTCACATCATAAAGGGGGCAATGCTCTTCAATTTGAGCTTTATTTCGTTAAAATATGTGCAGAAGTTTCGGAGATATAGCCTTTAGTATATAGTGGTTAGGTGCAATGCGCAACAATATAATATATATAAAAATGACATATGTTATATTGTTGAGATGTTACCTAACAACATATTTATACCAAATAGTACAGTTTTGAAGAAAATTGAAGAAAATAGTGTTTGAAGACATACTTTTTCGACTTAAGATGAGTGTCACGTGGTCTCATCAATCCTGCAAGGGTTAAATTGCTTCAAGTATAACAACAGGTACTAACTTCATTTTTTACATTTTTTCTTGTAATCTATAGATTTTCTTTCCCCTTTATCATGTGTGCAACACTTAGGTAGTATATTTGGTAGTTGTGTAGAAAAAATATACAGGGTGATGCAAAATTTCAACCCTTAATAGTATAAAATTATTGTTTGTTCATCAAGAAATAAAGAAAATGCACCATATACCGATTGCGCTGTATGTAGTTCTGAATGGTACATGTTCTTACTCCTCGGTTGTCATTCGTCAGCCATATTGTTATCAGGCAATGAGACATATTATGGGATAAAATCTGTTATATTCTGCAAAAAACAGTTAGAAAGTACCAAATATGATATATACAAGGTAACTTCCCGTCTACGGTAGAGGACTCTGCTTGCACTCACATCATAAAGGGGGCAATGCTCTTCAATTTGAGCTTTATTTCGTTAAAATATGTGCAGAAGTTTCGGAGATATAGCCTTTAGTATATAGTGGTTAGGTGCAATGCACAACAATATAATATATATAAAAATGACATATGTTATATTGTTGAGATGTTACCTAACAACATATTTATACCAAATAGTACAGTTTTGAAGAAAATTGAAGAAAATAGTGTTTGAAGACATACTTTTTCGACTTAAGATGAGTGTCACGTGGTCTCATCAATCCTGCAAGGGTTAAATTGCTTCAAGTATAACAACAAGTACTAACTTCATTTTTTACATTTTTTCTTGTAATCTATAGATTTTCTTTCCCCTTTATCATGTGTGCAACACTTAGGTAGTATATTTGGTAGTTGTGTAGAAAAAATATACAGGGTGATGCAAAATTTCAACCCTTAATAGTATAAAATTATTGTTTGTTCATCAAGAAATAAAGAAAATGCACCATATACCGAGTGCGCTGTATGTAGTTCTGAATGGTACATGTTCTTACTCCTCGGTTGTCATTCGTCAGCCATATTGTTATGAGGCAATGAGACATATTATGGGATAAAATCTTTTATATTCTGCAAAAAACAGTTAGAAAGTACCAAATATGATATATACAAGGTAACTTTCCGTCTACGGTAGAGGACTCTGCTTGCACTCACATCATAAAGGGGGCAATGCTCTTCAATTTGAGCTTTATTTCGTTAAAATATGTGCAGAAGTTTCGGAGATATAGCCTTTAGTATATAGTGGTTAGGTGCAATACACAACAATATAATATATATAAAAATGACATATGTTATATTGTTGAGATGTTACCTAACAACATATTTATACCTTATAGTACAGTTTTGAAGAAAATTGAAGAAAATAGTGTTTGAAGACATACTTTTTCGACTTAAGATGAGTGTCACGTGGTCTCATCAATCCTGCAAGGCTTAAATTGCTTCAAGTATAACAACAGGTACTAACTTCATTTTTTACATTTTTTCTTGTAATCTATAGATTTTCTTTCCCCTTTATCATGTGTGCAACACTTAGGTAGTATATTTGGTAGTTGTGTAGAAAAAATATACAGGGTGATGCAAAATTTCAACCCTTAATAGTATAAAATTATTGTTTGTTCATCAAGAAATAAAGAAAATGCACCATATACCGATTGCGCTGTATGTAGTTCTGAATGGTACATGTTCTTACTCCTCGGTTGTCATTCGTCAGCCATATTGTTATCAGGCAATGAGACATATTATGGGATAAAATCTGTTATATTCTGCAAAAAACAGTTAGAAAGTACCAAATATGATATATACAAGGTAACTTCCCGTCTACGTTAGAGGACTCTGCTTGCAGTCACATCATAAAGGGGGCAATGCTCTTCAATTTGAGCTTTATTTCGTTAAAATATGTGCAGAAGTTTCGGAGATATAGCCTTTAGTATATAGTGGTTAGGTGCAATGCACAACAATATAATATATATAAAAATGACATATGTTATATTGTTGAGATGTTACCTAACAACATATTTATACCAAATAGTACAGTTTTGAAGAAAATTGAAGAAAATAGTGTTTGAAGACATACTTTTTCGACTTAAGATGAGTGTCACGTGGTCTCATCAATCCTGCAAGGGTTAAATTGCTTCAAGTATAAGAACAGGTACTAACTTCATTTTTTACATTTTTTCTTGTAATCTATAGATTTTCTTTCCCCTTTATCATGTGTGCAACACTTAGGTAGTATATTTGGTAGTTGTGTAGAAAAAATATACAGGGTGATGCAAAATTTCAACCCTTAATAGTATAAAATTATTGTTTGTTCATCAAGAAATAAAGAAAATGCACCATATACCGATTGCGCTGTATGTAGTTCTGAATGGTACATGTTCTTACTCCTCGGTTGTCATTCGTCAGCCATATTGTTATGAGGCAATGAGACATATTATGGGATAAAATCTGTTATATTCTGCAAAAAACAGTTAGAAAGTACCAAATATGATATATACAAGGTAACTTCCCGTCTACGTTAGAGGACTCTGCTTGCAGTCACATCATAAAGGGGGCAATGCTCTTCAATTTGAGCTTTATTTCGTTAAAATATGTGCAGAAGTTTCGGAGATATAGCCTTTAGTATATAGTGGTTAGGTGCAATGCACAACAATATAATATATATAAAAATGACATATGTTATATTTTTGAGATGTTACCTAACAACATATTTATACCAAATAGTACAGTTTTGAAGAAAATTGAAGAAAATAGTGTTTGAAGACATACTTTTTCGACTTAAGATGAGTGTCACGTGGTCTCATCAATCCTGCAAGGGTTAAATTGCTTCAAGTATAACAACAGATACTAACTTCATTTTTTACATTTTTTCTTGTAATCTATAGATTTTCTTTCCCCTTTATCATGTGTGCAACACTTAGGTAGTATATTTGGTAGTTGTGTAGAAAAAATATACAGGGTGATGCAAAATTTCAACTCTTAATAGTATAAAATTATTGTTTGTTCATCAAGAAATAAAGAAAATGCACCATATACCGAGTGCGCTGTATGTAGTTCTGAATGGTACATGTTCTTACTCCTCGGTTGTCATTCGTCAGCCATATTGTTATGAGGCAATGAGACATATTATGGGATAAAATCTGTTATATTCTGCAAAAAACAGTTAGAAAGTACCAAATATGATATATACAAGGTAACTTCCCGTCTACGTTAGAGGACTCTGCTTGCACTCACATCATAAAGGGGGCAATGCTCTTCAATTTGAGCTTTATTTCGTTAAAATATGTGCAGAAGTTTCGGAGATATAGCCTTTAGTATATAGTGGTTAGGTGCAATGCACAACAATATAATATATATAAAAATGACATATGTTATATTGTTGAGATGTTACCTAACAACATATTTATACCTTATAGTACAGTTTTGAAGAAAATTGAAGAAAATAGTGTTTGAAGACATACTTTTTCGACTTAAGATGAGTGTCACGTGGTCTCATCAATCCTGCAAGGGTTAAATTGCTTCAAGTATAACAACAGGTACTAACTTCATTTTTTACATTTTTTCTTGTAATCTATAGATTTTCTTTCCCCTTTATCATGTGTGCAACACTTAGGTAGTATATTTGGTAGTTGTGTAGAAAAAATATACAGGGTGATGCAAAATTTCAACCCTTAATAGTATAAAATTATTGTTTGTTCATCAAGAAATAAAGAAAATGCACCATATACCGAGTGCGCTGTATGTAGTTCTGAATGGTACATGTTCTTACTCCTCGGTTGTCATTCGTCAGCCATATTGTTATGAGGCAATGAGACATATTATGGGATAAAATCTTTTATATTCTGCAAAAAACAGTTAGAAAGTACCAAATATGATATATACAAGGTAACTTTCCGTCTACGGTAGAGGACTCTGCTTGCACTCACATCATAAAGGGGGCAATGCTCTTCAATTTGAGCTTTATTTCGTTAAAATATGTGCAGAAGTTTCGGAGATATAGCCTTTAGTATATAGTGGTTAGGTGCAATACACAACAATATAATATATATAAAAATGACATATGTTATATTGTTGAGATGTTACCTAACAACATATTTATACCTTATAGTACAGTTTTGAAGAAAATTGAAGAAAATAGTGTTTGAAGACATACTTTTTCGACTTAAGATGAGTTTCACGTGGTCTCATCAATCCTGCAAGGGTTAAATTGCTTCAAGTATAACAACAGGTACTAACTTCATTTTTTACATTTTTTCTTGTAATCTATAGATTTTCTTTCCCCTTTATCATGTGTGCAACACTTAGGTAGTATATTTGGTAGTTGCGTAGAAAAAATATACAGGGTGATGCAAAATTTCAACCCTTAATAGTATAAAATTATTGTTTGTTCATCAAGAAATAAAGAAAATGCACCATATACCGAGTGCGCTGTATGTAGTTCTGAATGGTACATGTTCTTACTCCTCGGTTGTCATTCGTCAGCCATATTGTTATGAGGCAATGAGACATATTATGGGATAAAATCTTTTATATTCTGCAAAAAACAGTTAGAAAGTACCAAATATGATATATACAAGGTAACTTTCCGTCTACGGTAGAGGACTCTGCTTGCACTCACATCATAAAGGGGGCAATGCTCTTCAATTTGAGCTTTATTTCGTTAAAATATGTGCAGAAGTTTCGGAGATATAGCCTTTAGTATATAGTGGTTAGGTGCAATACACAACAATATAATATATATAAAAATGACATATGTTATATTGTTGAGATGTTACCTAACAACATATTTATACCTTATAGTACAGTTTTGAAGAAAATTGAAGAAAATAGTGTTTGAAGACATACTTTTTCGACTTAAGATGAGTGTCACGTGGTCTCATCAATCCTGCAAGGGTTAAATTGCTTCAAGTATAACAACAGGTACTAACTTCATTTTTTACATTTTTTCTTGTAATCTATAGATTTTCTTTCCCCTTTATCATGTGTGCAACACTTAGGTAGTATATTTGGTAGTTGTGTAGAAAAAATATACAGGGTGATGCAAAATTTCAACCCTTAATAGTATAAAATTATTGTTTGTTCATCAAGAAATAAAGAAAATGCACCATATACCGATTGCGCTGTATGTAGTTCTGAATGGTACATGTTCTTACTCCTCGGTTGTCATTCGTCAGCCATATTGTTATGAGGCAATGAGACATATTATGGGATAAAATCTGTTATATTCTGCAAAAAACAGTTAGAAAGTACCAAATATGATATATACAAGGTAACTTCCCGTCTACGTTAGAGGACTCTGCTTGCAGTCACATCATAAAGGGGGCAATGCTCTTCAATTTGAGCTTTATTTCGTTAAAATATGTGCAGAAGTTTCGGAGATATAGCCTTTAGTATATAGTGGTTAGGTGCAATGCACAACAATATAATATATATAAAAATGACATATGTTATATTGTTGAGATGTTACCTAACAACATATTTATACCAAATAGTACAGTTTTGAAGAAAATTGAAGAAAATAGTGTTTGAAGACATACTTTTTCGACTTAAGATGAGTGTCACGTGGTCTCATCAATCCTGCAAGGGTTAAATTGCTTCAAGTATAACAACAGATACTAACTTCATTTTTTACATTTTTTCTTGTAATCTATAGATTTTCTTTCCCCTTTATCATGTGTGCAACACTTAGGTAGTATATTTGGTAGTTGTGTAGAAAAAATATACAGGGTGATGCAAAATTTCAACTCTTAATAGTATAAAATTATTGTTTGTTCATCAAGAAATAAAGAAAATGCACCATATACCGAGTGCGCTGTATGTAGTTCTGAATGGTACATGTTCTTACTCCTCGGTTGTCATTCGTCAGCCATATTGTTATGAGGCAATGAGACATATTATGGGATAAAATCTTTTATATTCTGCAAAAAACAGTTAGAAAGTACCAAATATGATATATACAAGGTAACTTTCCGTCTACGGTAGAGGACTCTGCTTGCACTCACATCATAAAGGGGGCAATGCTCTTCAATTTGAGCTTTATTTCGTTAAAATATGTGCAGAAGTTTCGGAGATATAGCCTTTAGTATATAGTGGTTAGGTGCAATGCACAACAATATAATATATATAAAAATGACATATGTTATATTGTTGAGATGTTACCTAACAACATATTTATACCAAATAGTACAGTTTTGAAGAAAATTGAAGAAAATAGTGTTTGAAGACATACTTTTTCGACTTAAGATGAGTGTCACGTGGTCTCATCAATCCTGCAAGGGTTAAATTGCTTCAAGTATAACAACAGGTACTAACTTCATTTTTTACATTTTTTCTTGTAATCTATAGATTTTCTTTCCCCTTTATCATGTGTGCAACACTTAGGTAGTATATTTGGTAGTTGTGTAGAAAAAATATACAGGGTGATGCAAAATTTCAACCCTTAATAGTATAAAATTATTGTTTGTTCATCAAGAAATAAAGAAAATGCACCATATACCGAGTGCGCTGTATGTAGTTCTGAATGGTACATGTTCTTACTCCTCGGTTGTCATTCGTCAGCCATATTGTTATGAGGCAATGAGACATATTATGGGATAAAATCTTTTATATTCTGCAAAAAACAGTTAGAAAGTACCAAATATGATATATACAAGGTAACTTTCCGTCTACGGTAGAGGACTCTGCTTGCACTCACATCATAAAGGGGGCAATGCTCTTCAATTTGAGCTTTATTTCGTTAAAATATGTGCAGAAGTTTCGGAGATATAGCCTTTAGTATATAGTGGTTAGGTGCAATGCACAACAATATAATATATATAAAAATGACATATGTTATATTGTTGAGATGTTACCTAACAACATATTTATACCAAATAGTACAGTTTTGAAGAAAATTGAAGAAAATAGTGTTTGAAGACATACTTTTTCGACTTAAGATGAGTGTCACGTGGTCTCATCAATCCTGCAAGGGTTAAATTGCTTCAAGTATAACAACAGGTACTAACTTCATTTTTTACATTTTTTCTTGTAATCTATAGATTTTCTTTCCCCTTTATCATGTGTGCAACACTTAGGTAGTATATTTGGTAGTTGTGTAGAAAAAATATACAGGGTGATGCAAAATTTCAACCCTTAATAGTATAAAATTATTGTTTGTTCATCAAGAAATAAAGAAAATGCACCATATACCGAGTGCGCTGTATGTAGTTCTGAATGGTACATGTTCTTACTCGTCGGTTGTCATTCGTCAGCCATATTGTTATCAGGCAATGAGACATATTATGGGATAAAATCTGTTATATTCTGCAAAAAACAGTTAGAAAGTACCAAATATGATATATACAAGGTAACTTCCCGTCTACGGTAGAGGACTCTGCTTGCACTCACATCATAAAGGGGGCAATGCTCTTCAATTTGAGCTTTATTTCGTTAAAATATGTGCAGAAGTTTCGGAGATATAGCCTTTAGTATATAGTGGTTAGGTGCAATGCACAACAATATAATATATATAAAAATGACATATGTTATATTGTTGAGATGTTACCTAACAACATATTTATACCAAATAGTACAGTTTTGAAGAAAATTGAAGAAAATAGTGTTTGAAGACATACTTTTTCGACTTAAGATGAGTGTCACGTGGTCTCATCAATCCTGCAAGGGTTAAATTGCTTCAAGTATAACAACAGGTACTAACTTCATTTTTTACATTTTTTCTTGTAATCTCTAGATTTTCTTTCCCCTTTATCATGTGTGCAACACTTAGGTAGTATATTTGGTAGTTGTGTAGAAAAAATATACAGGGTGATGCAAAATTTCAACCCTTAATAGTATAAAATTATTGTTTGTTCATCAAGAAATAAAGAAAATGCACCATATACCGAGTGCGCTGTATGTAGTTCTGAATGGTACATGTTCTTACTCCTCGGTTGTCATTCGTCAGCCATATTGTTATGAGGCAATGAGACATATTATGGGATAAAATCTTTTATATTCTGCAAAAAACAGTTAGAAAGTACCAAATATGATATATACAAGGTAACTTTCCGTCTACGGTAGAGGACTCTGCTTGCACTCACATCATAAAGGGGGCAATGCTCTTCAATTTGAGCTTTATTTCGTTAAAATATGTGCAGAAGTTTCGGAGATATAGCCTTTAGTATATAGTGGTTAGGTGCAATACACAACAATATAATATATATAAAAATGACATATGTTATATTGTTGAGATGTTACCTAACAACATATTTATACCTTATAGTACAGTTTTGAAGAAAATTGAAGAAAATAGTGTTTGAAGACATACTTTTTCGACTTAAGATGAGTGTCACGTGGTCTCATCAATCCTGCAAGGGTTAAATTGCTTCAAGTATAACAACAGGTACTAACTTCATTTTTTACATTTTTTCTTGTAATCTATAGATTTTCTTTCCCCTTTATCATGTGTGCAACACTTAGGTAGTATATTTGGTAGTTGTGTAGAAAAAATATACAGGGTGATGCAAAATTTCAACCCTTAATAGTATAAAATTATTGTTTGTTCATCAAGAAATAAAGAAAATGCACCATATACCGAGTGCGCTGTATGTAGTTCTGAATGGTACATGTTCTTACTCCTCGGTTGTCATTCGTCAGCCATATTGTTATGAGGCAATGAGACATATTATGGGATAAAATCTTTTATATTCTGCAAAAAACAGTTAGAAAGTACCAAATATGATATATACAAGGTAACTTTCCGTCTACGGTAGAGGACTCTGCTTGCACTCACATCATAAAGGGGGCAATGCTCTTCAATTTGAGCTTTATTTCGTTAAAATATGTGCAGAAGTTTCGGAGATATAGCCTTTAGTATATAGTGGTTAGGTGCAATGCACAACAATATAATATATATAAAAATGACATATGTTATATTGTTGAGATGTTACCTAACAACATATTTATACCTTATAGTACAGTTTTGAAGAAAATTGAAGAAAATAGTGTTTGAAGACATACTTTTTCGACTTAAGATGAGTGTCACGTGGTCTCATCAATCCTGCAAGGGTTAAATTGCTTCAAGTATAACAACAGGTACTAACTTCATTTTTTACATTTTTTCTTGTAATCTATAGATTTTCTTTCCCCTTTATCATGTGTGCAACACTTAGGTAGTATATTTGGTAGTTGTGTAGAAAAAATATACAGGGTGATGCAAAATTTCAACCCTTAATAGTATAAAATTATTGTTTGTTCATCAAGAAATAAAGAAAATGCACCATATACCGAGTGCGCTGTATGTAGTTCTGAATGGTACATGTTCTTACTCCTCGGTTGTCATTCGTCAGCCATATTGTTATGAGGCAATGAGACATATTATGGGATAAAATCTGTTATATTCTGCAAAAAACAGTTAGAAAGTACCAAATATGATATATACAAGGTAACTTCCCGTCTACGGTAGAGGACTCTGCTTGCACTCACATCATAAAGGGGGCAATGCTCTTCAATTTGAGCTTTATTTCGTTAAAATATGTGCAGAAGTTTCGGAGATATAGCCTTTAGTATATAGTGGTTAGGTGCAATGCACAACAATATCTATATATATAAAAATGACATATGTTATATTGTTGAGATGTTACCTAACAACATATTTATACCAAATAGTACAGTTTTGAAGAAAATTGAAGAAAATAGTGTTTGAAGACATACTTTTTCGACTTAAGATGAGTGTCACGTGGTCTCATCAATCCTGCAAGGGTTAAATTGCTTCAAGTATAACAACAGGTACTAACTTCATTTTTTACATTTTTTCTTGTAATCTATAGATTTTCTTTCCCCTTTATCATGTGTGCAACACTTAGGTAGTATATTTGGTAGTTGTGTAGAAAAAATATACAGGGTGATGCAAAATTTCAACCCTTAATAGTATAAAATTATTGTTTGTTCATCAAGAAATAAAGAAAATGCACCATATACCGAGTGCGCTGTATGTAGTTCTGAATGGTACATGTTCTTACTCCTCGGTTGTCATTCGTCAGCCATATTGTTATCAGGCAATGAGACATATTATGGGATAAAATCTGTTATATTCTGCAAAAAACAGTTAGAAAGTACCAAATATGATATATACAAGGTAACTTCCCGTCTACGGTAGAGGACTCTGCTTGCACTCACATCATAAAGGGGGCAATGCTCTTCAATTTGAGCTTTATTTCGTTAAAATATGTGCAGAAGTTTCGGAGATATAGCCTTTAGTATATAGTGGTTAGGTGCAATGCACAACAATATAATATATATAAAAATGACATATGTTATATTGTTGAGATGTTACCTAACAACATATTTATACCAAATAGTACAGTTTTGAAGAAAATTGAAGAAAATAGTGTTTGAAGACATACTTTTTCGACTTAAGATGAGTGTCACGTGGTCTCATCAATCCTGCAAGGGTTAAATTGCTTCAAGTATAACAACAGGTACTAACTTCATTTTTTACATTTTTTCTTGTAATCTATAGATTTTCTTTCCCCTTTATCATGTGTGCAACACTTAGGTAGTATATTTGGTAGTTGTGTAGAAAAAATATACAGGGTGATGCAAAATTTCAACTCTTAAGAGTATAAAATTATTGTTTGTTCATCAAGAAATAAAGAAAATGCACCATATACCGATTGCGCTGTATGTAGTTCTGAATGGTACATGTTCTTACTCCTCGGTTGTCATTCGTCAGCCATATTGTTATGAGGCAATGAGACATATTATGGGATAAAATCTTTTATATTCTGCAAAAAACAGTTAGAAAGTACCAAATATGATATATACAAGGTAACTTTCCGTCTACGGTAGAGGACTCTGCTTGCACTCACATCATAAAGGGGGCAATGCTCTTCAATTTGAGCTTTATTTCGTTAAAATATGTGCAGAAGTTTCGGAGATATAGCCTTTAGTATATAGTGGTTAGGTGCAATACACAACAATATAATATATATAAAAATGACATATGTTATATTGTTGAGATGTTACCTAACAACATATTTATACCTTATAGTACAGTTTTGAAGAAAATTGAAGAAAATAGTGTTTGAAGACATATTTTTCGACTTAAGATGAGTGTCACGTGGTCTCATCAATCCTGCAAGGGTTAAATTGCTTCAAGTATAACAACAG
>NW_027657804.1:0-19274 GCF_964235325.1 Thermobia domestica | reverse complement strand
TTTTAATCTAAAACGATTTAGAAAGTGATGGAAGTAGGGGAAGTATCATAACTACACAGTGTCCTCGAAACATATCTTGGTCCAGTAACCTTCCTTGCTGCGAAAACTAAATAATAATTTATGAAAAATACATAGAAATCAGCATGGTAAAAGGAAGGCTATTTGAAAACATTGTGCTGTTTCTTGGCATAAAATGTGATTCATCTGGTCCGTCTTTTGCATAGGAAGTTCACAGAAAACTTCTTTGTTTCTAAATGAGTTGAAGATTTCAAGAAACAAAGTAAAATCACACCTTTTTGTGATGTCAGTATTACAACCTAGCAGAAAATAAATTAAAATCTGAATAAATTTTGCTTCATACAAGACAAATTAATTTTCTTTCTTTATTCAAGCTGGCCTCCTAAACCATATTTGTTTCAGGTAAACACAAATATTTTCGGAATTCATTTTCTATAAAATGAAAAAAATCATCAAATAGCTTTTTAATTGGTATTCGAATCAAACATACAAACAGGATGAGAAGGATCTTAAAAATTATTAATCATTATATATATATATATATATATATATATATATATATATATATATATATATATATATATATAGAGAGAGAGAGAGAGAGAGAGAGAGAGATTTGTTACTTCTGTCTAGTGTGTGGAATTCCTGGACTTCGTGGTGGACAAACACCATTGATGAGGGTGTAATCAATCAGAGTTCTTTCGTTTTCTTCTATAGTTTCTTCATCCTACCATTTATCATCCATCTCATTACAACTGTCTCCTTTAGCCTCGGTGCATAATCATGTGAACAAAAATGTTTCTGTATTTATATTAGGCCAAAAGCACTATTTCTAGCTAAATTTCATGACAATTATACTTTTGCCAGGAAGAGAAATTTGGATATTTAAAACACAGATATGAGCTGATGTTGCATTATATTAAAATAACTCTACGAATTTTAAATTAATAATTTCGGACAATTGAAAAAAGATGGGATTCTTGTAAAAGAATTCATTATTTAAATTTCGGTAACTTATATTTATGTATATTTACGTTACTTTGCACATAATAATGATCTCACAAGCTGATAGAAACAAATAGAAACATTACACCTTTGTTTTTCGTTCCTTTGCTTTTCTGACGCAGACCAATGTTAAACTAAAGTTCACAGCTGAATTCATGTTTAACTTAATTGGTACCTATATTTGTTTAACTGCCTCAGACCAATGTATCTAACTCACATTTTATTTATATTGCACAAATTAATGCAATGCATGCTTCTGTTTGCATCTAATATAACTCCCACCCCCAGGATCATCGTAACTTAACATTCTTTCATGAATTCTTTAACATGCTTTTTCTGAAATGCAATTATCTTATACGTATTGCAATAAAGATATCATAACATGGATTTGTATATGCATGCAATAAACCTTTAAAAATAACTTTGAAAAACATCAAATTACACACTTTTCTCCGGTTCGCATGCAAGAACTAGTCATCAAAGAAAAGTATTCGTTGATAAAACAGTCGAATCGTAAGCTGAGAAGGAAATATGTAAATGGTAAAACCGTGATCTGTATTTGAAACCAACCTAACAACTTGTGATTGTTTTAAGAACAATTTTGTTAAAGAAAGAGAATATTAAGGATTGATTGGTGCATATATGCCATAGCAAGGTGTTGCAAATTGACTAATTAACTGTCAAATGAAAAACACGCAAACTCATAAAGAATTTCTGTATTACCTGACCAGGATATTAGTTCGGCTTTTGGCGGATAGAGCTACTGTTCTGTTTACACCAGTTTCCTGGTAAGCGCGGTGGGGCAGGGGAGCGGAGAGCGTCATTCTGAAGTGTATCCAACATTTTTAAAAGTTGCAGTTTACATATTATTAGTAGCCTAACCTGTTTGCGCTTAATAAAGAACACCATGAACCATATAGTGGTTGTTGAGTGGAGAAATGGTTTACCATTCCTGCAGTAACGCAGATGTATTGTGCATAATGACATATGCATGGAAATTAACAATTTAAGAACAACATAGCACGTAAGTGTGTATAAAAATTGATTACGTTTTATTCGATTTCGTTATAAAACAGAAGCAACTTGAAAAACGCAGGAATGACGATGCCAATGACTAAAATATTAATTTAGGATTGATAGCTTAGAGACTTGCACACTACCTTGTAACTGTAAGTTTAAATCAAGTTAAGGCTCGCGATTTTTGTGTTTGTTTTAAGTGTACGTTTATCGGTTGACCAATAAATTATTTTCTCGAGTTTTAGCCAATGAAGAATTCCTATATGTTTCCACTCGAGAACTGTGGAAGTCCTCTCCTTTGGTCTATTGGCTAGTGCTTGTGCCTTCGCTGTACATGATTCTGGGTTGAAATCCTAGTGAGGATCCAAAAATTAATTTTAGAATCCTTCATTTCAATTAGTCATGTGTCTCCTTTAGCATAAAAAGCATAATCATGGAACGTTAAACTAAAGAAATTTCATTTAATTTTTTCAATGAATGTAAATCCTTTGGGCAAAAAGGAGGTAAATAAGTTTTTTTCTTCGTTTTCCTAAAGGGCTATGGGATTGAATAGCTTGCCTTTCGGGATTGACTTGTAAAATCTGATTAAAGCGCACCTTTTTTTAAAGGATTATATCAAAATTCAGCCTTTTGGTAAATGTGGAATAAAAGTATTGATAAAACATCAGCGTATGGGTAATGTAAGCGTAAGTTCACTGCTTCAACATATAATAAATTCACAACTTTTATTTATAAGTACAGAAATTCCCTTCGAACTCTCTCTGAATTTCTTAGACTCTAGGTCTCAGATGATAAAAAAATAACTCTACTAACTGTTTTCACACACAATATAATTTTGAAACTTGGGAGACGCACCCTGAAAATGTGTTTCGTATATTTTCTCTTTTAAGGAACATTTAACTGCCAGGTATCCCACTTTAAACTTTAATCGCTCCCCTACCGCCCGCAATGTAACATTGAGTATGTTCCTTTTAAATAAAGTTTTCAAAATATGGCAGAAATACTGGAATTTTTAAATTACCAAACCATCCTAAATAATGACAGGTTAGACATCAGAGAAAGTTATCTTTATCTACCATCTTAATCAGGGGTGAATCTAAGTCTCCTTCGGAGGTGGTTAGGAGTGTGGCGGTCAAAGATTATCATTTTCTCTTTGACCGGACTCTTGCAGCACATCCGAAAATAATCTCACTGCAAAAGAATTTTGTTACTCTGCTTAGACAACCGATCGGAGATCACATAGTCCAACTTGGTCGCAATTTCGAATATGTCTTCGCTTATCTCAGAACTTCACAATAGAACTTGCTTTAAACAATGAAAGCGCAGTTGCCAAAGTATAACTTTGATTCACAAAGATGAGCTTCGAGGTTTTGTTAATAGGAGAAGTAGGAATTCCTTACACTCGAATGGCACTAAGTTCTTAGCGTTTCTTTGTACAACACTGATGTTAGTTTATTCGCAAGTTCTTGCCAAATTAATATGGGGGTTGTATGTACTTAGTTTGCTATTCCTTTAGAATGTTCTGGAAATAACTTTCGTAACTTTTGAAACAGTGTGTCTTAACTTGAGCATATGCGTGAAGTGGTTTATTATGAACAGAACAGAAATAACTGTGATAGATTAATTACAAGTAATCCAGTTAGAAACACTGTTGCTTGTATTTTAGTTACAAAATCGGCCGCAGTTTTCACTGGTCAGGTAATACAAAACATAAAAAATATGGGTTTATTTAATGTTAAACATTGTAGCTATATGTCCTTATTTCAATTCATTTTATTTGTTTCAAATTGTTTTCTACGAAACTTACAAGTAGAAAATTTATTTAAAAGATCATGTTGTTCTATAAAAAGTAATAATGCAAAATAGTAATTCATATTTATTTTACTATTTTGGATTACTATTTTACACACACACACACACACACACACACACATATATATATATATATATATATATATATATATATATATATATATATATATATATATATATATATATATATATATATATATATATATATATATATATGTACAGTATCTGTGTATGTATATACGAAAGCGTAAATAAATATAAATATTATGAAGAAGACACTATTGTGTTCCTAAAGCTTTATGAACACAATAGTAAAATGCCCCTTCCTTGCACAAGGAGATTAATTAGATTCATGAAAAATATTAAAACTGCTTTTCCCCTTAAGATATGCATTTCAATGAAGACGTAATTACGAAACCTCCTAAGATCTCGTAGGACTACTACTCTAGCTCATACGAATATTGGTAAACATACTTTAAATCGGGACAACTGGCTGACAGGGGAAAATTGATTGACTCTGTATTAGTACAAAAGATACTTGAGAACCGATGTACCTCATATTATTTTAAAAAATGTAACTTTTAAAGTTCCAGCATATGGTGCAAGAGTAAAAATTATATTGGAACCACATAATGAGAAACATATTTTAATTTCTAGGATTTTAGCAAGCTACAATGTATGCGTATCCTGAAACGACTTTATTTAGAATTTTTAATGTAACATAATAGGTTTTATTTTTACTTTTAATTTTTGACTTCTCATTATTTTCAGTAATTGGCATAGACTACATTGTCAGTATTTTTATTACCAATGGTTAAGAGGTTTATGGTTAAGAGGTAATCAATTTTATCACTAGTACTATAAATTATAGCGCTAGAATAATGTAAAATAGGATAAAGTGCTGTATTCTCCCTGTATTTTATCTATTCTCAGCACGTAAAATAATAATAATAATAATAATAATAATAATAATAATAATAATAATAATAATAATAATAATAATAATAATAATTATTATTATTATTATTATTATTATTATTGTTTTTACAAGGAACTTGCCAAAAAGGGAACGATAATTATTTACGCAGCGAGTTGAACAAGCACAGGAGCATCCTCTGTATTCCGTGCTTGCAAGAGAAATTCCGAGTGGGGTTGCATCCGTGCGATTAGCAGTAAGATGAAATGATTGACGTAATATAAAATCCCCTCAAATATGAAGGGATTTCTGTCATACGATTTCTAAAAACCAAAGGACAGAATGCAATTAACATCCTCTCGGATAATGTGTCATTTACGGACTAACAGCAATGAGTAAAAGGAAGGTCAGACAATAGTGAAGAGAGTTTGGGAATGGCGTTCAAATGTTTATTACAGTGTGCGTGACAAATGACCTAGCATTCAGTAGAACGATCTGGTGGAACGCGTTAACGATGAAGTGCGATTCAATCGCCGGTTCACAATAATTGAATTCCCAGAGTTTTCAGCAGTGTCTGTGAAAATAATGCATCGAGCTGTGACTGAAAAACTAGGTATTACAGATTGTGTACGAAGTGGGTGCCAAAAATACAAAATACTAGACGCTAGTAAAGTGTAAAGAATGAAGGCTGGACGTATATATATATATATTTTTTTTTTGCCCTCTGGCGGTGTGGGGAGAATGGGGATAACTTTCTTTCCTACATAGTAACGTAGGATGAAATCTGGATATCGTGCACCACTCGGGAGTCGAAGCAGCAGTCAATGCAATCTACTCTGTTTTGGACGAATAATTACAGTAGATATGTATTTTCGTCAAACATTAAATAATCTGCGACGTGCTATCAAAAACTGCAGAGAGGAATGCTACGCTATGTAACTGTTCTGATTCGTGACAACGCAGGCTCACACACAGCTTCTTGTACTGTTGAGACAATTCAAAAATTTCGATGGGAACTATTTTCATCATTCATCTTACAGCTCTGATCTTGCTCCTGACGATTTCTTTTCTTTTTCTTTTCCTTTTTTTTTCAACTGAAAAATTGTCTTCCATAGAAGCGTTTCGATGAGAGTGAAGCGCTCGAGACATCAATATACGGAAAATTGTGACACGTTACCTGAAATTTCTGAAATAGTTTCATGGTAACTATCTTAAAGAATAACAAAGTTATGTATAATTCTATTAATCGCAACAAGTTCCTTCTATTATTTTCTTGTTTCTCTTATATATAAACCATCGGCCTTTTTTGACACGTAGTAGTAACAGTAGTAGTAGTTTAGAGTAAAAGTCTGGGATTACAGTCTTTTAAAAATATGTACTGCCAGTATCCAACATTTACTCTCTGTTCTTAGTGACTTTGCAACATTTACTCTCTGTTCTTAGTGACTTTGCAAAGGGTTTGACCTGTAAAAAAAAAAAAAAAAAAAAAAAAAAAAAAAAAAAAAAACTTTAATTTGACTAGCTGCATAGAAAGTTCGAATTTGTGCTATATCAATCGAGTTTTAATAGTTTATTTCATACAATAAAAGCCAGTTCATGCTTTGAAATTATTCAAATGTTTCCAATACATTAATAAGATAGTGCCTCTTCAAAGACAAATACATCTCAGTTTTTCTTTATTTGTTTTCTCTGCAAGTTTAACAAAAGACGGTTTACCCCCAGAACAAGAAACGCACACTTTCTTCTATTTGGTAATGTCATCAGATAAAGATTTGACTAGTAATTTAGTATTTGTACTTTCTACTTTAATACTAGTTACTATTTCCGAGAACCAACTCAAACAGAACATTTCTTTTACGAATTTACTTTAAATCTGTTCTTATAATTTTGCAGTCACAAAAAACATCTATCATAATGCTGTAATGACTATGATGACAAAAATAACAAAGAACTTTTTCTTTTAAATTAACTAAAATATTATTCATGAATTTAATATCTAGCCTCCCGAACATGAGTATTACGAATGCATGAATATGTTTCTTCCCTATTAAAATGTGCTACTCTGCATAACAAAATCATGTTTGATAGTGTAAAATTAAACACAAAGTTGAAATGACTTTTAAAAAACTTGAGTTATAAATAAAGTACACTTAATAGGTAGATCTGTGTCTATGAAATGGGTGTAGAATAATATTTTTATTACATAATCTTTACTATTTCCACTACGTACATTGTTTAGAATTACACTGTAATAAATGAGAAGTGAGGAATATCTCTGTAGAATTAAACAAGCAAATGCATCAAATTACGATAACTTTTCAATCTACACTTCCAAGTGAACATGAGCATCAATTTCGTAATGAGAGAAATGTATTATACCAATGGCAACGGTGTGAATGATAAATGAACAAGAGCATAATATCAGCGGTAGCATATCCCGTAAAATGGAAGAGCAAAAGGAATAGTACATAGGCATCAGAGCCTGAGAATTTGTTGACCCAGATGTGCTGGGAATCAATTAAAATAATGAAGTTGGCCATTGCGACATCTGCATCAGTCCCTGGAACTCTGGAAGCGGGTTATTTCACAAATTCCACCTGCCCGCAGGCTTTGCTTCTATTCGTTTATGGAATTAAATCCAGCAGGCAGGCTTTAGCACACAACACTAGTGTGTTTTCCATGAGAAATATTGCCTCCTTCCGGCGAAGGAACATCAGTCCATGCTCGCTCCCTCTAAGAGTTAATTTCACTTCTCTTCGTTTCTATTTTTTATTTTCATTTCTCTCTCTCTCTCTCTTCTTTTGCTTTTCTACCTCTATTTCCTGCAAGTTTTTTTTGTTATCACATTTCTGTAACAAATTCATTTACTAATGGCATTCGGTTACGTTTCAAAACATATTGTTCTCTTTTATGAATGCTTTTATTTCTCTTTGTGATCCTTCTCTCATATGAAATACATGGCGAGCGAAAGAAAAAATAATATACAAAACTGTCCTGCGAACTTTTAAAGTTGCTTTACTATTAAAATTAAAATAAAGAACATTTCCTCATAAAGTAACAATAACGCAAATATAAAAGGAAAACACTTTATTACATTGTTCTGTAGAAAGTAAATAAATTTTCCAAATAGACCAACATAAATTCATTGGAAATTTCTGAAACTAAGAAAATACACTTCTGGACTTTGATTTTCTTCCGGCAAGGAGCTCAAATCATCCCTAAACAATGGAGGAAGACTTCGTTGGTTAAAAGGAATCTGGTTACCATAATGTCATAAATACCTTAGAAAATCTTTGGTTCAAATGTAGTGGTGCGAAGCAAAACTATGATAAAAAGTAAACAATTTTCAAGATATACACCAGTGTTAATTGGACTGTAGTTTAGCGTCCCTTTCAACACCAAGATAATATGAGATGTTTTCCTGTTGTTTAAGGAGGAATTTCACTGTCAATTCACTTATAATTGTAACAGCTACCTTTTCGAATGTTTTGTCTGCATTCCCTCTTGTGTTCATCTATGGCTAACCCTGATCTCTTATCCAAAGGTTATGCAACTAGAACTGTACCTCATGTAAGATTCCCATAATTGAACTTATCCTACTGATCTTTGATATATTGATCTAAAATGCATACAAATTAGTGGAGTTTAGCATGTCAATGCTCTTCGCTTGCCCGTTATGTTGTATGTTTAGTTTGACTTCTTTCTAACGACTTTGTTTCAAAATTTTCGCTTGCTCATCTCATATTAATGGCCAAGTTTAGCATCCATATAGTCAGGTCCGTTCTAGGTCACTAACGAAGGTAGTGGACAATTCTACCAAAAGGGAGCCCATACAAACGTGAATGTCCATTATTTTAGTCGTAGATTCCATTAGTGTACATTCGGATATAATGCAGTCTCGGTACAAGGCTGTATTCCTTTCAGTATTTTATCAAACGTTGAATGAAGAAAATGAACAACAATCAAGTACAATAATCAAAAGTAATAGTACATCGTTCAAATTAGAATACTTAGAATTCGAAAGAAAGAGTGATACACATGTGCGATTGATTCATTTTGTCTCACAAGGGATCATTCCGATTTGATGAATTCAATTGCTGAAAACGATTTCTAGCACTGGATTCAGCACCAAAAGAAACAGAGGAAAAGAGGGTGTTTAGTGGCAGACTGTGTATTGGGTGCATAGGTGTCCAAACTCGCGACCCCGACGCTCGTGACCTCGGCACTCACGCTCAACCGGGCTCGGGCTCAAAAATTGAGCGCGAGCCCGAGTGAGCCCGAGCCCTAATGAAATAAGTGAGCGCGAGCCCGAGTGAGCCCGAGCCCCAATGAAATAAGTGAGCGCGAGCCCGAGTGAGCGCGAGCCCACTTAAGATTAGTGAGCGCGAGCCCAGTTCAGAGAAGTGATCGCGAGCCCGAGTGAGCGCGAACCCAGTTCACAGAAGTGATCGCGAGCTCAAGTGAGCGCGAGCCCAGTTGAGGGAAGTGATCGCGAGCCCGAGTGAGTACAAGCTCAGTTGAGAGAAGTGAGCGTGAGCCCGAGCGAGCGCGGGTTAAATTCAGTGCGAGCCCGCGCTCACTTTACACTCACGTGGACTCATTTGCTTTAAAGTAAAAAAAAAAAAAAAAAAAAAAAGGAAACTCATTCCATGTGCACAATTGTAAAGGAAGAATGAAACAACTTTACAAAAAGAAAAGGCACACTCTTGAGGTCCGAGCTGTCATTTTATTGTCCAGAGGACTTCAAACACCTTTTCATAGAGAACCGACCTTTTTATGGTTATTATGAGAGGATGGTATTTGTTTGAGGCAGGTATTTGTTTTTGTTGTTTTAGTAACAACTTCCGTGACCCAAGCTTTTTTTTTTTTTTGTGAGATCATAGAGTAACGAAACTATATAGAGTAACGAGCCCTCGGAAGATCATAATTTCCTACTGACTTTGCGAAGTAGGAAATTTATTTACTAGCAACTAATGAAGCTGTGCGTTCATAGAAAAGTCGAGCGGAATAATTATGTATTATTTAATTGTAGCTTCTTTAAATCACAATAAACAAGAGTAGCTCTTAAGAATGTTGATAACTTGCACCATAATGGTTATTCAGCCCATTAATTTATATGAGGAAACATTGTTTTAATTTTTTGAAATAAAAGAATTTTAGTCTGTTAATTTTACTGACTACTTCTTCTTGAGATCTTTAAATGTATTCTAAGCAAAATTTAACTACGGTGTTATGCAATTTTAATATATATAAATAAAAACTAAAACAATATTACATTGAATATTTTTAAAGCAAGGAACTCTTAAATAGGCCAGAAAAAGAAATTAGTAAAATTGAATGATTAAAATCTCGTCTATTTAAAAGAAAAATACTTCCTCATATAAGTCAATGGGCTATAAAAAAAAGAAAAATAGCAATTCATCATCCAAAAAAATAAGACACACACACACACACATACACACCTCCTTTCATTAAAGTCTTTTCTCGAAAGCTACCCTGAAACGATGGCGAGTCGTTTGTTACAACCAGTGTTAAAAGTGAGGGAAAACACGAGGGACGTCATCCCCCACTTCCAAAAATATCTATGGCGTCCCTCCACTTCGTAAAAAATATAGTGGGCAAAGATAGGCACAGGAGACGGCATAACGTCATGCGTTCCCCAACCTTTTCAAATCCATTTTTACCCTTGGTTACAATTCGATTGTGATGTTATTTGACACAATACTTTCATTGCGGATTTATCAAATCTTATTACCATGAAGATTAGCACATACCTGACGAAATAGCTAAGGGTTGCCAGGCACTTATTCATATTGATTCACTGTCAATAAGTGGTAAGTAACTATTCTCATCATCCAGACGAGCGAGATCTCATATAACCTCACTGATGAAAAAGAATATTAAGCTCCAAACAAACACAAAACATTCTAAATTTCACGATAGCTTCGTAAATTGACACAATCACATTTCCTCTTTTAACGCAGTCCTTAATATCACCTCATTTATATAGGTACTATTTTTCCGTTATGTTACGCCATTAAAGAACCGGCTTTTAATATACATAAGGAAATGTAAAGATGAATTGAAAACTAGAACCACAATATGCTAACCATTTTCGAAAGTATTACACATAACTTCTCGACTCAAACTGATGTTATGACGTAAATTTCATTCATAAACATCTTTATTGAGCTTTCATTAACTTCTAATTTTCTTTATTGTGTTTTAACAAAATACAGGCTATAATCAACGCATATTTTCAAATTTTCAGTTTTAATACTCTTAAACTTAGCCTAAATTAAGAAATATTCATATTTAATGTATTTTAGCAGGACAATATGCTTTCAAATACATACTTAAAAGTAGAGGTTGCTCCTGAGGGACGTCACAAAGTTAAAAAATTAAAGTTTTCTTGCTTCAAAGTAAGGGGGAAAAGTAATCTAATGGACTTAGAAGATGCAGGCCCGAATGGGAACGCTATTATGGGGCTCCAGGTTTCAGAAAAACATGTAAAGAAATCGCATTAAGACTATATCATCCCGGTATTCATGGAGGTGTAATATCACATAATAATCCTAGTTTTTTCATTAGAAGTTGGAAACGTAAAGAAATAAAGAAACTGCTGCAGAATTAACTTCAGAAAATATTGCTTGTTTGTGAATACAAACTATTCACTCCCTCAAATTCTAGATAGAGTCCAACAGGCTATACGTCCCCTTGTTTGTCCATTTGTATATGAGATCCTGAAAGCGCATATTGTTTTATACGGAAAGTACGTACACATGGAATACTTACAGAAAGTATTATAAAACATGCGTTTTCAGCTATACGTTTGCAGTCCAAAAACTACAGGACTTACAAACGTAACATACGATTTTACATACGCCACGTACACTTTTTTCTCAGTGTATGGTTTTGAAGCATGGTCTCAGATACATAGCTATTATCTACAGAGCACACAATGAATGAGCCTCGAGGCTTGGCAATACAGTAAAACTTGAAGGTGAAGGTCTGCTTTTAACATATCTCGGATTTACTAATTTTGTTGTACTTACTAATTCATGCAGTTCCTGAGCACAAAATTATCATCGGCCAAGGTCGATTTCCGCTTCACTGACTCGGGGTTGGATAGTTGGTTTCTTAGCAATGCGGATGGGACGGGGGGAGGGTTAACATTCTTCAAAGCACTAGCACTTTCACTTTGAATGCCTTGGCGACAGGGGTTCAGAAGGTGTATACTGGATTGTAGACTACACAATGATATATCATACTGTAATTTGGACATCTTCGTTACGCTGACTAAACGATAAAAAAAGCATCTATAATTTATTCCTAATAAAAATCATTGGACAACTGTATTACAAGCCCTTCCACTGGTCTAGTGGCTAGTACGCGCGACTTTTGTGATCGATTCCCTGTGGGAAAGTATTGAACGACAGTGGTTCAGATTCCACGTTAAAACTATAAGTCCATGTCTCATATAGCCTCGCTGATGAAAGGGGACGGTGAAAGATAATCAATTAATCAATCAACAGTATTTCAAATTTCAGCTGCATAAACAACCTATGACTTGTAGGACTAGTTCATTTTGTTAAAGCAGCTGTTTTAACGAAGTTTAGTATTAACGTATCAGATATTTCTATGAGATAAGAAAAAACATTATTTTGTAACTAAATGATAACTCTTCCACATAGATTCTGCAAAAAGAAACAATGAAAATCGATATAAAAGTGACGCACATTATTTTAACAAAAATCGATTTAGGTAATAGTTTGGGCTGCCGCAAAAATAGGAAAAGTTAGAAAACTCCGATTAATTGTAACAACTCCATCAGGGGTTGAAATTGGAAGGAGCATACGCCATTAATCAGCCTGTTAAGGTGTACAAGCTCGCGAGCATGGCTCTTGCGCTCAACTGGGCACGAGCTCAATTATTGAGTCCGAGCCTCAATGAAACAAGTCAGTGCGAGCTCAACTCAGAGAAGTGAGCCCGAGTGCGATTGAGCTGGAGGCCCAATGAAATACGTGAGCGCGAGCCCAATTGAGGGAACTGAGCCCGAGCACGAATGAGCGTGAGCCCAATTGAGAGAAATGAGCCCGAGCGCGAGCGCAGTCGAGAGAAGGCAGCGCGAGCCCAGTTGAGACAAGTGAGCATGAGCCCGAGTGAGTGCGAACTCAGTTGAGACAAGTGAGAGCGAGCCCAGGTGAGTGCAAGCCCAGTGGACATAAGTGAGCGTGAGCCCGAGTGAGTGCGACCCCAAACAAGAGCAGTGAGTGCGAGCGCGGGTGAGCGCTAGACCAGTTGGGAGAAGCGATCGCGAGCCCGAGTGAGTGCGAGTCCAGTCCAGAGAGATGAGCGCGAGCCCGAGTGAGTGCGAGCCCAGTTGAGAGAAGTGAGCGCGAGTTAGCGCGAGCCCAGTTGAGACAGGTGAGCGCGAGCCCTAGCGAGCCTAGTGGAAAATGGCCATCTATGATTGGGTGGGAGATAAATGAGGGGAAAGTGCGAGGATAGAAGGTAGAAAATGTCTAGAAATGCCATGTTAATTGGGAAACGAGTAGAGGGATTCAGGTCAAATGTTAGATATGAGGAACGCATGTAAAACTCCACTGAATAGGCATAATGTGAATCATGGGGGATATCTGAAAAGCCGCCATGTTAGAATTAGCGCAAGAAGAATATACGCGCAAGGGGTTATGTGGCATATGGCTCTTGACGCATACCGACTATTGAAATAAATAGTGCCCAATACAATATATTCATATATCATGTTGTTTCCATTGATGGGAAATTAATGAGTCCCATGTATCTCTCCTGCACCGAGTCAAGTGGCCACTTTCCAGCCAACAAACGTCTCGTTCCACCCAATATTCGTTCATATACTGGTAAAAGTGCAAATATGACCAAGGACAACCTCTGGCCTTCTACAGAGCAGACAAAACTGCTGCTCATTTTTGATCCATGGAGAATCAATAAGAATGAAGAGTTAATGCAGAAACTGGACAATGTTCAATTTACCCGATTCCTTATCCCTCATGGTTACACGTCACTCATACTAAAGCTGGATGTGTTCTTCTTCCGTCTGTATAAGAATTTCGAAAATATAAAACAGACACCGTTCTTTTGTCATCTGACTTCAAAATGTGGTAACAGGACAACTTCATTAACTTGCAATCACTCACCTACTTCCAGTTTACAGCACCAAGGTTCCAAGTTACGATTAGATATGCTTTCTACAAAACTAGATATTTGCAAACAGAACCTCGAACATTCATGACACCTGTCACTACTGCTTCAATTTCAATTCCGGCCTCAGCTGTGACGAGCTCAATTGTCCATCTTTATCGTTTTTCAAATGTGCTCACTGTTGTCTACATTTTTGTATCAACCACATAATCACTCTTAAGGTTCATAACAGTTGCAATTAAACAGAGGTGTCAAATTGTATTCACCATTCTTGATTTCAACAGACGGTGTGAGTCAAGAGCCATATGTCACATGACCCCTTGCCCATATATTCTTCTTGAGCTAATTTCAACATGGCGGCTTTTCAGATGTCCCCCATGATTCACATTACGCCTATTCAGTGGAGTTTTACATGCATTCCTCATATCCAACACTTGACCTCAATCCCTCTATAAGCTTCAAAATTAACATAGCATTTCTAGACATTTACTACTGTAGAGATATTGGATTTCCCTCATATTACTAGTATTCAGTATATAAACAAAATCAAGATTTAATAACGATTTTATTTTTTAAACTTTTTTCTCTTTGTTTTTTGTGAATGATGAGAAACAGTCACAACTTGGAATAATAAGACAGTCACCAAACATTTCAAAATTTTCTTTAGCAGACGATTCCTCATTCTTCATTCTTGGTAAATTTATGTAACTTATATAACCTGATGTAACCGAATTGTTCTGTAACTATTGACAAATTAAATGAGTCGAGAATTCCATTTACCTTGTACTTTCCTGAATCCTTACAAGTGCGTACTTTGGATGTTTACCGTAATTTCGACGTCCATATTCCTTCTTTGGTTGGTATAAAACGTCCCAGGACCCGAAAGATGGGAGAAGCACACGAGAAGCGGAGAAGTGCACGAGGAGCGAGTGCGAGCAACAGCGGGAGAGATCTATTCCAACTTCCACGCCAATTTGGTACAGAGGCTTAGACATGGAGACGACCAGTCGACGTCCAGGAACTGAGGTACGAAACACGCATCCAAAGTCCTAAACGCCCTAACAATCTTCCTTTCCTTTCTTCCTAAACCGACACCCTCGACTCTTTACTTTAAACATTTGTTCTCATTTATTTCTACCCTCATGCCCAACAAATTAAAAACGCTCGTCGTCTTCTCAGGTACCTATTAATTCTACCAGTGAGCTATATATCTCTAATTAACTATTATCGTTTCTTTTCTTTCTTCAAAATGACGACGAAAGCATTCCAACCGAATGCAAAAGCGTAAGATTACGTTCTCTCTTCGCACTTTGTCCTTATTTATTTCCCACTTTGTATATGGTCTGCCAATAAACAAGTTCTTTTTCTCTGTTTCTTTTGGTGCTGAATCTAGTGCTAGCAACATTTTCAGCAACTGAATTCACCAAATCGGAATGGTCCCTTGTCAGTACAGAATAGTCTCTGGGAAGAAGAATTTAAATGAAAAAAGTCTTTAACGTATCACAGTTATATCTTCTAGGCTAATGGTAACGGATTATAAATGAACGGCTTCTTCACATAGCAACAATAATTCCCACAAATTATATGAATAAAATTGGGGAGAAAGTTAGCTGCATTAAAAGATTTCCTCCTCGTAATAAACAATTTCGTGGAAGATAATAATTCCGAACACAGAAATAATGAAACTCGACGAAACACAATCTGTTGCGTGTGTTGCACAGTGGTACAAAGAAATATAGTTTCCATTACCATTAGCCCAGAAGGTAAGCTATAACTGTGATACGTTAAAGACTTCGTTTCATTTAAATTGTTCTTCCAAGAGTTTATTTTATACTGAGACAAAATAGACCAATCACTTTCTTTCGAATTCTAACAAGTAAGTGTTCTTCTAACTTGAATGTTGTACTATTGTTTTTGATTGTTGAAATCTTGTACTTGATTGTTGTTCTTTCAACATTCAACGGTTGATAAAATACTCAAAGGACTTATCTAGTTTCTTTGGGAGTCACCCTTACACCCGTCACCCCCACTGTACTACTTCCGATTGTACACTAATGGAATCTACAACTAAAAATAATGGACATTCTCTTTTACCTGCCTTCAATCCAACGTTGTGTTCTCGAGTTATGGCTGTTTTTAGAATTTTGCGACAAATTTTCGAGTGACTAAGGCGCCGAAAGGACAAATTTTTACACCCAGGTGGTGTATACTTTTCTTTTTATTTCGGTGTCAGAAATCATCTCCCTGCGTTTGTTATATATATATATATATATATATATATATATATATATATATATATATATACAGGCATCATTTTATGTATTAAAACCACCAAATTCGTTTAGTAACGTAAATAGCTAAACTATGAAAACGTCTTTGATAGAGAAACACGTTTTAAGTTCTTGTAAAAAAAAAAAAAAAATGTTAATCAAAATGAAGCTAAATATATACCAGTAAATCAATATAGCTATATTTTAGAAATACAATAGGTACTGATTATTGAACACTGCTCTAAAACACAGAGGAACAATCAAATTTGTAAATAAAGAGCTTAAAAACCTTGAATTGTTTAAATTGCGTTATAGCGTATCGATTATGCTTAGCTTCTGAAAGTTTTTTTTTTGGGGGGGGGGGGACGGGGAATAAATGTGTAGCAGCACGAAGAACTATTTTATCTTAACAAATAAACCTACATGTTAATTGCTTTAATGGCTTTATACATATTTTTTGAAAAGCGGTTGTACTCTTTACCTGTTCTCTGCCAATAGCAACTGTATGAATATCAAATATAAAACTGGTGTACAAGAGAATTTTTAAAAATATTTATAATGCGATATTTCGTAGACGCGTGTTGCACTGCCTTTAATAAGGGCGCACTACCCTTCACAGGTTCTTTACCAATATCACTATATGAATTTACTATATAGAACTGATATACAGAAGAACAACTGAAACCACTTATCTATATAATGTGATGTTTCGCAGGACGCTGTACCTTCCACGCGTTCTTTGTCAACAGTAACAGTAGAAATATGTATTTATTGTACAGAACAGTGCTATACAGAAGAATAAATAGAATCGTTTATCTTTGATGTGGTTTTGCAAAGGCTCCTTATGTAAAGAGCGCATTGCACTTATCACGGGTTCTTTACCAGTAACAACTGTAAGAATTTATATGAACAAAAACACCAGAGGTGCAAAAAGTGCAGCCAAGTTCGTCAGCCACAAAAAGTGTTGAGATGAGGATGGATGAGCCAAGTTCCTTGGCCACTGCATCTGAGAGGGACACTGGAACTTGGCGCGAGGTGTTTAACATATTCGAATACATTAAGATGTCTGTTCCTAGTTTCACGGCCGGGACATTTCAGTCCTAAGGCTAATGGTGACCTCCAAATCCACCACGCTCACGAACACCACCCCTAAGGCTCGTTAACATCATTTACTTTGACACTTCGTGGAGGAATATAAGTTTTCCTTGTCTGGGTTTCGAACCACCAATCTTACTGCAGTATTCTGTATATGTGCCTTAGCTCATTAGCAAAGTTGATATTCCTAAGGTTGATGGTGGTCCCAAACCCACCACGCCCACCACCACTATCCCTAAGGTTCCTTAACATCATTTTCCTTGACACCTCGCGCCAAGTTCCAGTGTCCCTTTCAGATGCAGTGGCCAAGGAACTTGGCTCATCCATCCTCATCTCAACACTTTTTGTGGCTGACGAACTTGGCTGCACTTTTTGCACCTCTGGTGTTTTTGTTCATATTTCACTTCTTTTTGTAGTTCACCATGTCAATATCGTATATTGGAATTCTCAATTGTGGCATATTGCTGGATTTAAATTTAAAATTGTACATTTTTAAAGGAGTCATAATGTGTCACGTACAACATTAGTTCCCAAGGTCTCTCCCACCGGGAATCGAACCCAAGACCTGTACAAGAAAGGCGCACATGCTAGCCACTAGAACAGCGGGGAGGATTTATTCTATCAAATATCTGTCAGAGCGTTATGTCCAAACGAGATTCCATATCATTTACCCGAACTACAAAATCACGATCTCTAACATCTCATTTTTCATTGCCTAAATACGAAGAGTGTCAACAGGGCCCAAAACCCTTGATGCTGAATCCTCGCTGCTACATCACTAGACATAGCTGGTGTTTCAATATACCTAGTTGTTCTCTACCTTTTCACATTGCGAAATTACGGAGTTCATTACATGACGCGCATGTTGCGCAGTTTCATACTGCCTCGAGTTTTCCTTCCAATGATATACACCTTTCAAATAGCTTGTAAACTTAATAATATTTGCCACCAACATATCCTAACTATATGTAAAGCTACATGAACTGACATAAATTAAAGGGGTGCTTCCGGTTGACGTGGAAAGTTGAAATGATGAAGGGAGATGAAGAATTTTCCCATGTTATTTACATGGGTATCTTTTTTTTTTTTTGACATATAATCTCATGTTTTAGGAACTTGGAATTGGAATAAAAAATTGAAATTCGATATGCTTGTACGTTTTCATTAGTATTACCTAAGTAAATCAGTAAAAATAAACAATTCCAACTTTAGAGTGGTTTTCTGGGGAACTGAAAAATCTTTCCCATGGTATGTATTTATATGGGACACCTTTTACACCCCAAAATTATACGGCACTTCCTGTAGGGCTACAATGATTAAATTTGACGTGATTGTAGTTTTTCGGAACTAACCAACAGAAAAATTGCCAAAAGTGAATATTTTTAATTTTTAGGGAGTCTAAAGGGGAGATGAAGAAATTCCCTATGCTATTTAAATAGACTTTTTTTGGTCAAATAATCTCATATTTTAGGTACTTGAAATTGGAATACAAACGTGAAATTCGGTATGCTTCAACGTTTTCGTTAGTATTACCTAAGAAAGTCAGTAAAAATGAAAATATCCAAATTTAGAGTGGTTTTATGGGGAACAGAAAAACCTTTTCCATGTTATTTATATTGGACGTCTTCTAAACCCCAAAATGTTTAGGCACTTCCGGCAGGGTTAGAATGATGAAATTTGGCACGATTGTATCCTCCCGGGACTAACCAACACGAAAATTGCTAAAATTGAATATTTTTAATTTTTAAGGAGTCTAAAGAAAGATGAAGAAATCACCATGTTATTTAAATAGGCGTTTTCCTGGAATACAAAATCTTATCTTTTAGATAGTTGAAATAGGAAAAGAAACTTGAAATTCGGGAATTGTAAGCTTAAGAGGTGTGAGGAAGTAGGACGAGCAGAGGCGAGGGTGTGGGGGCGAACACTATGCACATGATGTGTTCAATAACGGAATCGTT
>NW_027657803.1:0-19275 GCF_964235325.1 Thermobia domestica | reverse complement strand
CTTGATGTGGACGTCAGACTTAACGGACGTCTCAACACTGCAATTCAAGAGCTTCCACTCTCGTTACATCAAACACACTCTATCCTATGCCTTGGCCATTGGAGCAAGCCGTATCTATTCCACCACATTGTTCCTCAAAACTACCTTAAGATCCTCTCGTCAGCACTGTCTAAACTGGATATTTCCTAAACCTTATTAACAATTCAGCCGTGCAACTTCCTTTCCTTCTCACTCACTTACTCTTTGTCTGTCTGTCTCTCTCTCTCTCTCTCTCTCACACACACACAATATATATATATATATATATATATATATATATATATATATATATATATATATATATATATATATATATATAATGCACACAAAAAAGTATGGTCGCAGTGGACAGCAACCATACACTAGGAAAGTATACAGACTGTAGGAAGTTTGATTCAAAGATCACAAATGGAAGAAGTGCCTGGATCTAATAGTTTGCGAACACAGCAATTCAATCTTAATGTCAGACACAAAAACATGAACGGATAAAAGTCTATTGTTTCAACGTACCTGTTGAGAAAGAGTAGAAGGTACTGGTGAAGAATTATTATCAGTCCTTGTAAACCTTCCATCTGACACTGAGTACGCTACACTAGCCAAGCTGCCGTCTCGTCCTGTTGCTAAGCTCGTAGGTGCTTGAAAACTCACATCGTAATATCCTGTAGCCTTTAAAAAAGGAAAGAAGTTATTTTTGTACGCATTTTAAAAGAAGTTCTTTTTGTTTCTTAACACTGAATCTGTATTTAAAAAATAATCCCGAATTCCAGTCACTTACACACAATAAAACATTTAACATCCTTTCTGAAACTGTTCATGCTTTCCTATCTCACAAGCTGATATCTCACTGTGACATTTATATAATGCTAAAATCTCCATCTATTGGAATAGATTTTGATTTGATGACTCGAACTCTTTTTAATTTCCTTTGAACATTTAAATAACTTAAAGATGGAAGACCCCATAACTGACGAAAACTGTCTTCAATACTGAATAAACATTGAACTACTTTTACTTGTACTAACCAAATGAGGTATCCTTTGCTGAAGAAGTTGTAATTCTTCGTAACTATATACAGCTGGTTGCTGAACTCCAGCAAAATACGGCAATCCTGCAGCCTGACTCATAATATACTGCGTTCCTAACACTGGAGGCACTCCTGGTGGCATGTTAGTAAGAACGCCAGTTTTACCTGTAAAAAATATATGCATGCTCTAAGAAAAGTTTTTGAAATACTTTATATACTAGAGTGACCAGAAGTGTCTGAACAAATACACAAAAGAACTAGTTTAACACTAGTTTTCCGACCAAATAGTTGTACGAAAAGGTTATAGCCGGATAAGGAGGTAAAAAGTGCCCTTACATGGATTTGCTGTGATATTTATATCAAAGGTACCTCATATCCAAAGATAACTTTGGCCAGAAAATAAACTTCAAATTCCTTCCAATTTTGTAAGTTATTGTTGAAACTTCGAAAATCAAAAAGTGTTCACATCTTGGAAACGACTTAAGTTATGAAGATGAAACGAAACATCAATACACTTTGTTTGCAGGGCTTTACCAAAAACAAGAAGCAATGTATTTTACCCTTCCAATTTCTGGCGAAAAGCGCGTCGAAAATATTCGAATTCAAATATATTTGCTTTGAGTGACCACCTTCTGTTTTCTTATATTCGCGGTGCAATTTGGTGTAAAATGAAGAAAACCGAAGTCGGATATGTCTGAAAGATATGTAACCCGCGTCAGGCCATAGATGTTTTGGCCGGTCAGAAGTCAAAGGTCGTAGAGTTTGAATTTCTGACTCGTCATGAATGGTTCTACATGACAGTATAACTCTCATAATCATCTCTCTTCCAGAAACAGGCGTGAGAGCGCTGCTGATTATCGAACTGTCATTTAACTACTGTTACGTTTTCGTTTAAACTGCGCACTGGCAATTCGAATAGCGTTACTGCTGTAATTCTACGGCTGGAAAGGAACAGCAAACTTTGGATATGTGTGCAGCTGTAATGACGTTCTTAAAAAAGTTCGTCGTCGAGCCTCTTCGTGAGAAAAGCTCATAACAATTGAAAAAACTATTGTAGCAACGAAACTTCACAATACTGTTGACCATTTGGTACTAATCTTTGATGAAAGATATATTCGTCACAGCAAGAGGTCGAACAATGAGTATGAACGAAAATCGTATCCTGGACAAAAAATAAATAAATAAATAAATAAAACTAAAAAATAAAATAAAAAAATAAAAATAAATAAATAAAGTTGCCTCTATGTAAACCATTTACTATTTGTACTGCGACTGGTTATTTTGTAGATACGCTGCAGCCATATACTGCAATCACAAATGACGCAGCAATAGTAAAATGTGTGATTCAAGATAAAAATGGGCTAGCGATTCTCATGACGCAATGTGATATTTGTGTGAATCGCGGTTTTCGGGATACAACTGAATATTTGTAAGAAAAAAATTATAGTTCTAATGCCTATAATGAAAGATAAGCGCAGGCAATTGACTACGACTGAGCCGAACTTCTCCCATTATGTTACAAAAATTCACTGGGTTGTTGAGGCCGTTCATTTTTGGGCAAGTATTGTCTTCTACGTCACCACCTGGACAAGATGCTTCCTTAAGTTGGACTGTTATGAGGGATACCTTTTTTTTTTTTTTTTTTTTTCTTTTAACATAATACTTTTGATAATCATCTTAATTCTGACGATGGCCTCGACGAGGAAGTTTAACAAATGGAACGACAGCACATCGCAGAGAACACATTAAGATTAGAAGTAGAACACAATTGGGACAGGCGTACACGCTCTTTCGCAGAGGTCACATCTGCGGACATCTTGGGACTTCCCTGAGTTGACAGAAAGAGACCTAAAAGTTCTTTTTACTACAGGTTCCTATCAGTTGTCTCAGGTAGTTTCCTATCCGGCTGAAATGAACGTGAGCTCCTTTCTCGGTTAAGCGGTTAGTGTACGCGCCTTTGGCTTCGGAGACCCGGGTTCGATTCCATGTGATTCGGATTTCACATTAATCAGTAGGTCCACGTCTCATATTAGCCTCACTGCTGAAAGGGTTGTTAAATTCAAATCAACTCAATCATGCAATGATGAATGAAGATAACAGCATCCATCTCCATTTCCTGAAAGAAAATACCCATACCGTTAAATTCGAAGTACGATCTCTACATATTAGTAGGAAGATATACAGGTGTTATATTGATTTTGTTCCAAATACAACAGGATATTCGGATCTATAGCCGTATTACTGTGAATGTGCACATGGGAATCGAAAAGTTTGATTTTGTCCATAAGTCGCTGCAAACACTTATTACCTTTCACGTGCTAGATAATTTGCTAAGATTGTTCGGCCTACAGAGATTTTACGCAAATTGTGAGTTGTCAGTCTTGTCACTCCAGTAATAAACGTACATAATGATACAGATTGAATGTTCCAAATCCCGTGTCCTTCATTTTCCTTGTAGTGTTTCCTTCTAATACAGGAAAGACATTGCAAAATCATTTTGAATATTTTTGTATTATCATCTTGTACATTACAATATGTCGTACATTATATAGAGGGAAAATCAAAAACGTTGTTTCATGTAAATCACGATTTAACATATTGGTATCCTACTAAAGCAGACAAACTCAATGGCACTAGTGCTCTCGTGCTGTTTCTGGAAGAAGTACGATTATGAGAGTTATATTCCCACATACAACAATTTATGACAAGTTAAAACAAAACTCAACCATCTTTGACTTCTGACAGTATTTGTACCGGCCAAAACATTTATGGCGTAACGCGGGTTGCAAATCTTTCAGGCGTGTCCGACTTTGGTTTTCCTCATTTTATACCAAGTTGCATCGCGTATACCAAAACATGGTCAAAATATATTATAGGTGGGTTGTTGATGCTTCTATGGTGGGAAACAAGGTAGGTGGTCAATCATAAACCAAAAATATTTGAATTTGACTATTTTCGACGTGCTTTTCGCCAGAAATTTGAAGGGCGAAATACACTGCTTCTTGTTTTTGGTAAGGACCTTCAAGCAAAAGTATACTGATATTTTGTTTCATCCTTGTAACTTGTCGTTTCCGAGATATAAACCTTTTTTGATTTTCGAATTTTCAACAATAACTTCGAAATTCGAAGGAATTTGAAGTTTATTTTCTGGTCAAAGTTATCTTTGGATATGAGGTACCTTTGGTATAAATACCACAGCAATTCGTGTAAGGGCATTTTTCACCGTCTTATCCGGCTATATCCTTTACTGACTCTGCAAACCTTTTCCAACTTATTTCCTGTTTGCGTTCTAATCATTTATCAATCCGTTTTCAGATGTCACTAGTTTACAGTTCCGATTTGTCGACATTACAGATAACACTTTAAACAATCGGGTGTTTTAACTTTATATTAGTTTAGGCATTTGCAAAAGGAAAAAAAAAATCCCATGTCAAGGGAGGAAACGTTATTTTACAATTTCAAGTTTTTATTTTACACTGGCCAACTGCTTAAGATGAAAGAACTTTAACACACGTCATTTGTAATGCATGTATGAAGATATATACCCACTCTTCACACAACACCATATAACTTAAGAATTTGAGTTATAGCAATAAATGAAACAGGCACATCTGTTAATATTTGAAAACTAACAATACAGCAGTAGCTTAATTATTCTCAACTCCCTACAACGACACGCGTCCTTCAGCCTTATTACTTTTCATCTTTGTAGAAATCATAAACTACATGTAGAATGATGACTCTTGAGGAGAAAATAAGACCAAAGTTTTCCGATACAAAAATGGTTCTGCTAAAATAAACACAAGTTGTAATTTTCGAAATCATGGTCGGGAAGTTTCAATGTGCTGAAGTGCAGAAACTGGTACCTCTTACTAGTACGGGGAGCCAAAGAGATTCTGAGTACAATCTTAATTCAAAAAGCGCTGAAACTTCAATCAGATCTCGAAAACTACAAGTATGAGCTATAGTAATTACATCTAAACCATTTTCCACAGGAACATGTGGTTGAAAATAAGTAGCAGACGAACTATTAGATCACGAGCTCTGCTCCTGAACCCAATCTACAGAGTGGACCATTTACCTTGAAACGTCCTATAACTTACAAACCAATGGATAGAAAACAAATTCTGCACGACGAAAATATACGCAGGAGGATATTGATGTATTATGCAATGTCACCGGATTAATAGTGTTGCCAACTCAACATAAAGTTGTACTTTTTTTTTTAATGGCAGCATGTCAAATTATTACATATTTTAACTCTACGTGTTAAATGAAAACATATAATTCCACACTAATTTTTCAGGTGTTACAGACTAAGACTATTACAATATCAAAGTATCTATACACTCTGGAGGTTTCTATAAGAGTAATAACGCAAGTGAAACGGGCGATGTCTTGGTATAATGTATTTCGAATAAATTGGAAAAAAGTCAGAGGAATTGTAGTTTTGAATATTTTCAAAGGCCTTTATTTTGGAAAAAAGTGCTTAGGTAAGTACCACATCCAAATACACAAATAGCTTCCAATAGGCATAATCAATAATAACGTTTACAGCAATTTGATACCTCAAACCATTCTAGAAATATGAAAAATATGGACAGAGACTGATATACTGCTTACAATGGTGTTTGTTGTTTAAAATGATTATTGATTTCTTTGATTTCTATAACATTACAGCAATAGTTTTTGTAGTTGTAATTACAAGTTATCGCAATTACATAAGCAGTGTTGCAAATTTTTACAATATTCGTATCTTCTCAGGAACCTTTTGATATAGCAAATTGCTGTAAACAGCACTCGTTTATGGAAAACTGTGTATGTGCTTGGATATGATTCTTAAGTAAGCACTTTTCGCAAATGGAACCTTTTGAAAAAGTCAATTTTTCACTTTCTTGAAATTCTGTTTCTATTTATTAGAAATTAGTCATATTATTACTATTCAACAATAAAATACTTTTAATCTCCATTACCACTTGGGTTATTACTGTTGTTGAGGTCTTCCGAATTTCTTTGTGAAAAGATGTTAGGGTAAATCCATTTCAAATCACCCATGCAATGTTGCCAACATTTTTTTTATCATTAATTCCCTACAGGTAGTCACAAAACAGAAAAAAAATCTATGCCGTAGTTTTTTTTCTGGCAGCCATTTTTAAAATGGTAGTTGGGAAAACTTTAATAAAAAACGTGGTTTCCGGAAAGTTTAATTGCCAAGCTATTTTTAAAGATGTCAGAATAATTTTAAAAAAAACTAGCGTGTTTAACATTAAACTGAACTTCAGGTATACATTATTTTAATTTTTCTATCATGCAAGAAAGTCAGTCAAACTCTTTACTATAAAAACTCGGAAAAAATGTATCGTTAATTTTGAAGACCATTAATTTTGTGAAGGAAAGGAGACTAACTTTTAATGTCAATTTTCTCAGGTCAATATCTAAAAAAAGACTGAATGAAAACAACTGAAAATTTTACAGCATGTTCTTCATACAAAGGAATATCTCACAAAAAATTATGACAGACTCAACTACATTTAGAGTAATACAGCAGTGAATTTCAGTGAAAACGCTACCCTTCTGCACGCTCGTACAGTGCCAAGGTAGCAAACTAGGACTTGAAATTGTTACTTCTGAAACTGGTCGAAATTATATTTAATACGGACAATAAATGATCAAATATTTCTACTTTTAAATAACAATGGGCAGAGCTAACAATAAATGAGATTTCTAATTCTTTAAATGTAACTTACTGATACATTTTACTGTACTACACTTGGTACAGTGTACACACAATAATGTTTCTCTATGTATTTATGTTTAAAACATTAGCTTCTTGCCAGCTGCAATTTTCATTAGAGAGTTAAACACGACGCTTCATTGCATAGTTTATCAATTATGTTGTGTGTTCTTCCAGACAGTGTTGAGAGTTCGAATGGAGTCATTTTTCGTACTTTCCTTTGCAGACGCCCAAGCAGTATCATTTTTGGAAAGTTGAAAGGCAGTTCTTGGTCCAGAAGGGTGAAAGAAATGCACCAAAACATCAATTGTTTCTTCACTTATGTCTCCAGTTTTTCAAGCCACCACTTATCAACTGTCACCTATTGTTAGCACTGCCCATTGTTATTTAAAAGTAGAAATATTTGATAATTTATTGTCTGTATTGATTTAAACATCATTCGACCAATGTCAATTGTAATAATTTCAAGCTCTAGTTTGCTGCACTGCACTGCACAAACTTGTAGAAGGGTAGCGTTTTTAATAAAATTACTTCTCTATTACTCTAAATGTAGTTGAGTCTCAATCATATTTTTTGTAAGATATTCCGATTTGTATATAAAGAACACTGTAAAATTTTCAGTTGTTTTCATTATATATTGAAATGTCCCTCTTTACATATTGACCTTAGTAAATTGACATTAAAAGACTTTCGGCAATTTTGGGAAAGTTCTAGAAAAAATAGGAATGCATTCTCAGGACTAAAACTTATACCTCAGGTAGTTATGTAAGTATTCAACACAGAAATAGCATAGCATTAGTGAGTCTCCTTTCCCTCACAAAATTAATGGTCTTCAAAATTAACGATACATTTTTTTCCGAGTTTTTATAGTAGAGTTTGACTGACTTTCTTGCATGATAGAAAAATTAAATTAATGTATACCTGAAGTTCATTTCATGCTGAACACGCTGGTTTTTTAATTCTTCTGATACCTTTCAAAATAGCTTGGCAAGCCGTTTTAAAAATGTCTGCCAGAAAAAACTACGGTATATATGTTTTTTCAAACAGTGTTTTGTGACTATCTATCTACAGGAAACTCATAAGAAAATCAGAAAAATAAAAAAAACGTCAAGCAACAATTTTAAAATTAGGTGATTTGAAATGGATTGACTCGTTAGTGATCCCGCTGGGTCCTTAATTTGTAGCACAATAATAAAGAGTGGTATTGGAAGTTTTCATTTAACTTGCAGATTTAAAATACATAACAATCTAACATAATGCCTTTAAAAAAATAAAAAAAACTACGTTGGGTCGGAAACACTGTTAACTGGAGGTATTACACTATGTCGGACAATATCCCCCTACCTCGTGGATAAACACTGTTTGCGTGGGCTTTCTTGGGATTCTCCAGTTTCCTCCCACTTTCTTCATTCCACGATTTCGTTCATCATTGTCAGTCTCACTGGATAATCGTGAGGCATTAAGCTAGGAATTTCATTTCATTTTCATTTCAATATCTCCCCAGGCGATATTTTAATTCTACAAAATTTCAACGTTTTTGTTCAATTAGTTTAAAAGTTCCAGATAAATGGTTCACTATGTATATTCATTTTACCGAATTGGACCTAACACATTTGTATTAGAAGAACAACTTACAATATAACGTTCCAATTATTACTAAATAACAACTTAATAACACGCTAAGAGTTCATTCATATATCAACTTACTCGTCGAACTAGTTACTTTGGTATACGTTGCAGTCGTGGAATTAACAGATGGTGTTGTACTAGAAAGGCCTAACGCTGGAGATACATTAACATTTGTAGAGAGAGTACTTGTAGCAGTCGTGGGAATTGCATTACTTAGGCTTGAGCTCGCTGTTGCCGTAGTTGATTCATACTGAAACGAAAAAAAGAATTTCCTTTCGTACAATAGCATAAATGAATGGATTACTTAGTAAAATAAATATCAGATTATACACAAAATATTTAAATCAAGAAGCTGTTCAATAAACTTTCCAGTATTTTAAAAGTAATAAAAACTATTAGCTTTAAGTTACAAAAGAAATTACATTAAATTTGTAAGGTTTCGATATTGCTATGCGGTGAGTATCCGTTAGTCTTGACTGATGTTTAGAAATTTCATTCAACTTCGAGCGGTGACAAATACACTATAAGAATATGTAGCGCTAGTAAGTATCACAAGTATCCAAACTGGAGGTTTCTGTAAGAGTAATAACGCAAGTGAAACGGACGAGGTCATGATATAATGTATTTCGATTAAATAGTAAAAAAGTCAGAAGATATTGTAGTTTTGAATACTTTCAAAGGTCTTTATTTTGAAGAAAAAAAAATGCTTACGTAAGTACTACATCCAAATACACAAATGGTCTTCAAGTAGTATACTTACGAAAGAATGTAAGTACACTACAAAACAATCAAGCACCGACAAAAACGGGTATACACATTTCAAGTGAATCCATCAATTCTACTGTATTTTACCTAATGCAGAGTTAACTACTACTGTATTATTATTTAAATTTTTTAAACATGGAGTAATTACATAAAAATTCTGAATAGTCATTCCAAATGAAACTAGAGACTTAAATAAAATTTGATCTCATTCTCTAGATTTTTATGGTTTTTGGTATATTTTGTAATCCACCGACGACTGGAAATGAGTAATATGGTCCAGTAAGATCTCTTTCACCTTATTTTCCAATAAGTCGCGTTTCTATTGAGCAGATAACCAAAGAAGCTTATGCTTTGAACGGTCTACTCCATAGCGTGGAACAAGGTCGCAACTGTGAAGCTATCGACCACAACTTCCTGGTATTTTGCCAACCACAGAATTCGTGTTATCAATTATTATATCGATATTTTAGATGACCACGTGAATCCATAGTCAATATACGAATTTTTTTTTCGACCAATGACTTTTTTAAGATTACAATGCACAAATTCACACTGCTGGAGATCTTTTGGAATAGTTTTGCGAACATCGGGATGAGCTACATCTCTGTCCCAAACAATCCTTGTATCTCCATATTATAGAACACAAGAGTTTGATTCAATAAAAATCTTTTTGGCCGCTTAACCATTTTTAACTTTCTATATACTATGTTTCTATATATAATACCATATACACAAAATACCATATCGGCAGCACAAAACTTTTTTTTTTTTTTTTTTTTTTAAATCTCCGTCAGCTTAAGCAGCAGTTGTTTTTGTTGAGCACCACGTGCCATTAGTAGCTTTACAGATGTCGACGTAGACTTGTATATTTCAGGGCTGGATTATTGAAAAACATTGCGAACACCATTTTCTTCAGAACTTTGTTCTTTAATTTCATTTCTTAGCACGAGAAATTTTAACTGGACTCAAATGCATGAAAATTACCCCCTAAGGTTAGTATCGAAATTTAACAAATGCTACTTTTTAGAGTTGAAGTTTATAATGGAGAGGTGAAATATTAAAGTTTATTCTTTTATATAATTACATATGGTACTATACTCACCATAGCTAGAGTAACAACACTGGTAAGTGCTTCCTACAAGTTTTATCTTAAAGATTTGAAGATTTGTACTTTTTGCAGTTTTAAGTGTAATATCGCTGATGGAACAAACTTTTAAGAAAAACAGAATATACATCTATACTAAAAAAAATTTTATGTTGATGTTTGACTGTGAACAAAATTATGAATTTTCAAAAATTGCACGGAAAACGCATGTTCACGCTACTATCAATCATCTGACTGAACTAAAACTTTACCAATGTGAATCATAGATCATATTCTTTTAACTTGTTATTTTAACTTCAATGCTGAAAATTAAACTGATAAGCAATCACAAATTTAAAAGGAAAAATTAAAAGGAGCATTGGCCATGAACGCGAACACTTACCGCAAGCTAGAAAGAATTAGTTAGACCTAGCTGTTTTGTGCTCTTGCAATAATAAGAAAAAAAAAAAGGAAAAAAAAAACTGATGTAACACTTGAAGGTCTGAACTGTCCTTAGGAAGATTTTTTTTATTATGCTATTTTCCGCTTTGTCTGCTCTTTTGTGTATAAAAATCTGTTTACATTAAAATTATATTCTTATTTTGCCGTTAGAGAAATATCACTGTTCGAACTCCAGATATTTAGTTAGGTGCAAATCACTGTTCCCTGACGATTGTGATAAAAATACTTTTTATATATTAAACTATTTTACATACGTACAAACTGATTTTTTTTTAAGTCCTCCATTATGCAGTTCCAACTTTGATTCAAAGTTTTGGATTTTTATTTATGGAAGTTATAGGGCACATATCATACGAAAGGATGCTTAACTTGTGCCTTTATGTTTATTTCTTTAATTGAATTTTTCCTTCCTCTCTGAGAAAACGATACTGACAGCGTTCCTAGAGACGGAATACGAAGGCACATGGTAAGTCACTTTTATTAAAGTTATGGATTCTTGATCCTAATGAAAAAAGATTCAAATACATTCCTTAATGTTGTTGAAGCACAAGTATAGATGTCAATTCCATTGAAGTCGTGTCCCAATACATTTAAATGCATTGAAAAGCTTGACTAGGAGGGGGAAGAGGTTCTCTCCTCTTGGTGTCCCTGATGTGAACCTTCACCTTTCTCAAAATGTTTATTATTATTATTATATAGACCTCAATGCACGAACAACAATGATAATTTCCTAATAATGATGGTCTATCTTTGTAATAGCTTTTATATTCCAAAGAACTATTACAAGGATAAATTATCATTACCCGGAATTTACTCCGTCTATATAGGAATGACAAACAATCATATTGACGAGGGTGAAGGAACAGAAAAAGAGAACACGATATGGACAGAATTAATGTGCCACATTCATGCTCCAAAATCACTAAAAGGAATGCATTTTAACCTCTCTTTGTTAGGACCAAGAATCCGCAACTTTATCTAAACAGCGGAAATTTACATCACAGATGGAATCGCATAATCAAAAATTAAATAAAAGACTAACCAAGAGCAAGTTATTCTTCATTTTGAACATATGTAAAATATGCTTTTATTTTGTGTATATATATTTAAAAACTATCACTATCTTTAACACTGACCTGCACACAATTAAAATATCTTGGGTTTGCATAATGAGATTTCTAACAGAAATAAAATAATTTCAATTATGCACAAACAAGATTTTTGTCCATAAAAGAACAGACAAAATGAAACTATTCTTAAGTTACGAACTTGCATACAATGAGAGTGAGAAATGAGTCTGTTTTATAACAAGACACATTTTCCTACGGAGATAAGCCAACTCCTTGGAAATGAATGGATACAGTTCGAACTTTCAAAGTGTTAAATCAGTTTTAATGTTTTCAAAATTTTCGTTTATATATATATATATATATATGACCAAAACGATGTCTAATTCCTTTTAGTTTACGGTAGAGTGTTCGTGCCCAAAGCCCGAACTTCAGATGATTATAGAGTCGTAACAAAAATGCAAATCGGATGCAAGGTGAGCTTTTTTCTATGCATCCTTGAGCATCTATCAGTAATAATAGGATGTTTTCATCTTAAATATCACCAGGATAAATTGAACTTAATAAGCAACTGAAGATATAATAAATTTTTCAGAAATTCCTATAGCCAAACGAATATGTGTAAATTATTCCCGTAATAATTCCCGTGTGTATATATGATCATAGTTAAAAAAATATTTGATATAAAGATAGGAATAGCTTTTTAAATAGTCCACAAAGAATGTTTAGAAATTACATAAAGCAAATATCTTATTAATGAATTAAATTTTAAAGTTGCAAACTTGATATCTTCAATTGCTGCTTGATATCTGCAATAGTCGTAATACTAATAATAAAGATTAGGGCAAGCACTGAACAATGGAAGATAGTTCAGTTTTTGTTTTTATACAATAGGTAAGTTTCTATGGTAATCTACACATCAAATTTTTGAATATTCACAAGACATGACTACACTAACCTGTGATTCTTTTACTGAGGCATTCAATGACGCGCTATGTTTGGAATTACTATTACTTGATCCATGTAACGTAGCATGACTCTGGGATGTTGTAACCGTGTTGTTGCCATATGTGTTCTGATACTGGCTGGTACCCGTTGAAGCAGCGTAGCCACTGTTTGCGGACTGATTCAAAGACGAACTAGCAAATCCCGACTGATTGTTGTTCTGATACGTAGCCGCAGATTGTGTTGAAGAGCTTGGAAATGAGTTTCCAGATTGACTAATCGATGGAAACGATGTCCCGGTCTGAAATGAACCTGTTTGCCCTGATGCCTGATATGAAGCAGCTGATGCCTGGCTAGTTGTATAGGAACTTCCTGTTTGGCTACTGGGATACGTAGTCGGTGCAGCTGCTTGGTTGGAAGAGAACGAATTACTAGGCTGGTTATTGTAGTTTGATCCCGACTGGCTAGAAGGATAACTACTTTGCGACTGACCTGATGGATACGGTGTTGATGAGGCTTGTACCTGTAAGGTAAATAGAAACTTACATTATATGACCAAAATATTTACCAACGAAACGCTACTAATTTTGGACTATGATCAGAATTACGTCCCTTTGTATCGTCAAACATATCAGACAAGTGTAATATTCATCATTTCAGATACTTTTTAATACCTAATAATTTTTATGAACATCAACTAACCATATTACCATAAGAACAACACTAACTCAGCAGATCTACACAAATATTCTTGTATTACAAAGAAGTCAAAAGGTTACAAATTAAAAATATTCGTATGGTATATTTCTGTACTAGTTCATTAGGAGCAATGTGATAACATACAGGAAAAGAAACCTGGATTACTTATCAGATGCATATGCCGGCTCATGTTTCCCAGACAATTACAACTGAGCGCAAATGATTTGGCTGCGGTACTAGTCTTAACCGTATTAGATATCTCAGCATCATTGATCAACCAGTGGCCCTTCAGTGTTCTCAGTGGCTCCAAATGGCAATAGTCACAGGACAACAGGTTGGAGCTATACCTAGGTATGATAGATTGTTTTAAACCACCCAGTGTGAAGGCTGTAGCACATCTTGACGCAATCTTTACTAAGTCACATCGTCTCAACTCTACATAAACTAGACACGTGATTTATACCACAATAATTGACTCTAGGCATGCTTAGACGAAATCACTGCATTCTGCTACCACACACTATACAGTAACACAGTTTGCAGCTATCAGCTGTTTCTTGATGTCACCTAGAGGCGCAAATACATGCTACTATAGTATCATATCAAAATAGTACGTATAAAGTCTAATTTTAATTTGTACAATACTCATGTAACATTTTATGTCCTTCCAGGTCTTCTGAGTTCCATTTCTTTCATTTGCCCGAAATAAAAAAAAAAAAAAAAAAAAAAAGTAAAATAAAAAAAGAAAGAAAGAAAGAAAGAAAGGAATGCCATGAAAGAGGAAACCTTGATTTCAACGTCACTCAGTCATATTCGCAATTTTCTTGTAATTTTTCCATTTGGGTATTTACTCCCCCCTTCCCCCCCTTTGGTATGTTGACAGCTTAAACCTTACCAGCGGAGAGTGGAATATGCTATTCCGAGAGCTTCACTGGTTTCGTCAATTTGAAATTCGTGGTAACTCATTTAGCAAGGATTTGCATATCTGCTTATCTTTCGCCACGTTTGCTTCTAGTTAAGTCACTACCATAATGAAAGAAAAATAATATTCACACAAAAGTACTGAGATTTACTGAGCTTAAAGTTAGTAATACTATCACTTTAATCAGATTCGTAACTATGCACTGTAAGAAAAAAATCAACAAGCCTTGATAATGGTAAACACGTACTTTCTATACACATCTCACAGTAGTGTTCAGCTAGAAAGCATCAAGATCGTATAACTATGCTTTTCTGTCAAATGCTCGAGTTAATTGGTTCAACCATTTCATCCTTGCAATAAACATCTTGCAGGAGTTCATTCATGCAAAACTGCTCCTAATCCCATTCAAATGCAGTCGATTGGTTATTCTAAGTACAACTACCCGAAGAAGTTTCCAATTCGGAAATGAAATACAGTAATGGAATATAATTCAATACTTTAAATGTAAATTAGTTTATTAATCTTTGAAGAATTACGTCAAATTGGTTATTTAAGATGAGAAGTGAAACGCGAAAATTTACATATTTCAGCTCTACCAAGCGATTGGATACGTAAGTAAATAAACTTCATTTTGTTCCAACACACAATTTTCACAGAAGCTGCAAAGGAGAGCTGATGAAGTAAACTTGAAATTTGCGACTTCCCTGTCATAATTTACCAACCGCAATCCCAAACCTGACTACGAATCCTTAAATAAAACGTCCGCGACGTTTTATAAACAATTAACAACCAAGAAAGGAAGGAACAAAAAAAATGCAAGGGATATACGTATATATATATATATATATATATATATATATATATATATATATATATATATATATATATAGAGAGAGAGAGAGAGAGAGAGAGAGAGAGAGAGAGAGAGAGGGGTAGGTAGGTAGGTCTGGATTAAAAAAACAGTACTGGTAACATTAAAGGTGATCCTGGTGACCCTCTTCAACATACTCCTTCCCTACCTTCTCTATACATGTTTGCATTTGAAGTTTCCATTGTTGAAAGTAGTTTTGGATCTTCTAGTGTCACCGTCTTGAGTACACCTGCCGTTTTCTGGTTCACCTCTTCTAGTCTAGTTCCCTTGAGCACGGATTTTACTTTAAAAAAAAAAAAAAAGAAACCGCACGGTGCCAAGTCGGACGTATAAGGTGGGCGTTCCAACACTGTAATCATTTTAGATGCCAGAAACTCCTGAACTGTCATAGCAGTATGCGAAGGAGCATTGTCATGATCATAATCCATTCGTTGTTCTTCCCTATGACGTGCCTTTTCTTTCTCATTCGTTCTCGCAGCTTCAACAAAACCTCCTCATAATACTGTTTCCAATTCACCGCCTGACTTGATGATATCCATTCAATCATGAGCAGGCCATTGATACCAAAGAACATAATGAGCACGACCTTCACTTTCGATTTCCTCTTGCGTGCCGCCTTTTCATTTGCGATGTCGAAAGAGTTTTCCAGTGCATGGATTGCCTTTTCCTTTCGGGATCATACTGAAAGATTCACACGTCTCGTCACCAGTCCGATTCTGCTTCCAGGCGTTCCAATGTCATTGCACAATACTTGTGGAAGCCCTTCTGCCCCTGCGTGAGGTTTTTTGGTACCACCTTAGCGCAATCATGTCTGTTATGATTCGAATACTGACCCTGCGATCTTTCTGGACAATGTCAGTCAGTTTTGCCACGGTTTCCTATGTTGTTGCTACGACAGGACATCTCGGTCTTCCATCATCATCAACGTTCTCGCGTCCCTCACTAAAGCGTTTGTGCTATTCAAAATACTCCTATACGTGACATCATATTATCCCACACACATCCTGTAACAGTTTCACACACTCACTCGATGATTAAATTTCTCACGAATTTTAAGTTAATGCGCTGCTCAATTTTTCTCATTTGCCATTCTTCCGGCAACACGATTGCACGCCTCTCTCTTCAATCGCTACTCACAGACTAAACCCGATTGAAAGCGCCAACTCATGTATATTATTCTCTTCTCGAAAGTTCAAGGTCGTTCTGCGCGCATGCGCTCTCCACTACTCCACGTAATTACAAATAGGGTTGCCAGTCCTGTTATTTTTTAGCCAAGCGCAGTATATTATATAATTTCACTTAAGGCCACTCCCATTTGTATGTCATCTCAACAGTGAAGGAGCTGACTTCAATTAACATTAGCTGTGTCAACTGAAATTGAGTTAGCGTCTCTGACGAATATTTGGCCTCTTTGCACCTTCAACAGTGTATTTTATACTTTTACACTTTTCAATCATTCACGTCCATGTATATTCAATATTTAAACGTATTATTTTATTACTAATTATTAAGCACAGCAAAAATTTATTATATCTAGATATACGAACTTTCTGAAATGAACATTGAAAAAACTGATTACCTGACTTGCTGTATAATTTGAAGAGGCCGAATAACTTGAAGAAGGTTGGTACACTGCACTACTAGACTTCTGATTTTGATATGGAGGCTGATAAGTGCCCGTACTAGTTGCAGCGAAGGACAGCGAAGAGTCGCTTTTTCCGATTTCAAGCCCTGAGGAAGATGAACTTGTCCCTCTTTGTTGAGAAAATGACTGATTTGATTTGTGCTCTGCACTTTGCGATGATGGGAATGTAATTGTTTCAGGTCCTGGGAGCTGGGAAACAAATAAACCACAATAATTATTTTTTAAAAAACATTAAAGGAAATAATGCAAATATATCTGCAATTTCTCTCTCCTGTTTTTTAAGTTCACGTAGCAATTAAATATTATAAGTTATATTCAGAAATTGCACAACCAGCCTGATTTGACTAACAAAACTGCATTCTAATCAATTTACTAGAAATGAATATTTTAATCACTCTCAAAGATGTAAAGTTTCCTGAGCTTGTCTTTAGTTCCAAACTCGTACAGTACAGTACAATACCATGTGAAGGAGGAAGAAAGAAAGAAAAAAAACAACTGTAAATTATGTTTTATCAAAAATACCTTTTCTTTACTTTCGAGCGACGAATTCGAGATTTCATCGTATTTACACGTTGTATGCGCCCTACATACAAAAAAGGTTTTTCGGTAACTGTCCGTTTGTTCTGATGTAATTGTATTTATTCACTCTCCTCGAGGGCATACCGTTCAACGTATCTGCACCAAATTCTAAACTTAAGGTTTTTATAAAATTCCTTAGAGGTATTTTTCGAATTTTACTCCTAACTTACTTTATGGCCTACTATGAAACATGGAGGTTGAATGACGTATTCACCAAAGATCTCCATTGACTTCTGTCCTTAGCGGGGTAGGCTGGTTGAAACCAAGGTGGTTTAAACCAGCTGGTTAAAAAAAATGCTTTAAATCGTGTGAACTTCATGGTAACGTTTCCACAAATCAAACCATCCGCATCACGTTTATCTACTTTTCACCTTTTAATCAAGGGGTCCCGTGTTCAATTCTCGGTCGAACCACAACCCATCTTTCAAGTGTAAACCAAGTAACGATTCGAGGTGTCCCTTTGAGCGAAAGTCTTCTCCGTGATAACCTTCGTTCATAAGGATGTTAAGTCTAAACATACGAAACGAAACCAAATTATATATATTTCTACTTGCCTGAATGCCTGTTGTTTTATAAAGAAGCCAAGGTTGCTAAAATATATTGACAGAAATTGACAAAATTTATCAACTTCCTACGTAGCTTCCAACATCAGCTTGGATTTGACTTTGTTCTAATTTTATTCAATGATATCTACATACCAAATTTGTAATTTAATACCTCAGTTTTAGCGTAGTGATTATACGTTGACCTTAAAATTTTACATACAAATAGATTTAAAGTAATAACAGGATTTCTCGGGTGGGAGTTTCCCGATTTATATATACAGGGGCTGGACAAAAAAATCTAAAAACACTTCATACAGGACACGTAAGTTTGGCCCTCCACTGTACAACACGTGTTGCGGTTGCCGATCGTTTTTTGTTTTCAATGTGTCATGTGGATCTTCCTCTTCCGTCAGCAGTAACCAGTTCACATGTGAGTGTCGTGGTGTGGAAGTGGTGCGGTAAAATGGGCGACCTGACAGACTTCCAAAGAGGCATGATCGTTGGTGCCAGTCTGGTTGGAGTTTGTGGCAACAGAGGCCAACATTGTTGGGGTATCGAAAGGCACTGTGTCCAATGTCACGAGGGCATACACAACTCATGGGCAAACGACGTCTGCAAAAGCACAACAGTGCTCAAAAGACAAATCTATCAGACAGGGACCGGAGGGCATTAAAACAGATTGTAGCAGCTAAAAAGAAGACCACTGCAAGGAAAATTACGTCTGAACTCAATTTCGGCCTAGAGAACCCGGTTTCATCGAAAATAGTGCGACGGGAACTTTATAAAATGAAAATTCATGGCAGGCCCGCTATTGCCAAACCCCTGGTCACAGCAGTAAATGCGAAGAGGCGTATCCAGTGGTGCAAGGACCACAAGGCGTGGACCCATGAGCAGTGGAAACACGTAATGTGGTCCTATGAATCGACCTTCACCTTGTTTCCAACAACCGGTCGTGTTTACGTATGGAGAACACCGTCGCAGGCCTATGATACAGACTGCTCCCAACTATAAAGCATAGGGGTAGTTCTGTTACAGTATGGGCAGTGATATCATGGTTTTCTGCAGGTCCCATCATAGCCCTGCATGGAATTATGAATGCTAAGGCGTATGAGGCTTTTTTGGGCGCGAAGGTTCTACCCATGGCCCAAATATTGTTCCCTGATGGTGATGGCATCTACCAAGATGATTTGGCACCCTGTCACTTTGCAAAAACGGTGAAATCATGGTTTGAGGAGCATGACCAGGAGCTATCACACCTACCCTGG
>NW_027657802.1:0-19287 GCF_964235325.1 Thermobia domestica | reverse complement strand
TCTTAGGATTTATCTTCGGAAAAATGTTATGACATATCTTGTAGGAAATCTTACCCTTGTGTGCCATACACGTGAAGATTTTTCCTGTCTGACCGAATGAAGTATATCAACATTGTGAAATAGTTCTATTTAATAAAAGTATAAAGTTGAAGAATTACTATGCTAACCACACTGCACATCCCACTGATATTAATATCAGGCGCTATATTGTTAAATTGGATACCTCTAAAAAAAAAAAAAAAAAAAAAAAAGCATAAGTCAGAAGGGTGCTGGTATAATACTTTTGGCGCACCACATTTTAGAAGATTTACAAGTAAAATTTAGTACTTTGCATGAAAAGACATATTTATGAGGAACAAATTTTTTGGAAGCAACATAATTAAATACAAAGTAATACACCTGTATTTTATGTTTACAACTGTAGGGTTACTAGTGTAAAATCATTATAAATGTTTTAACGACGGTTAAAATAGGTGAGACAATGTTTAGCAGAAAGGGTCCAGGTATTTTTTCTAAGAAATGCTACAATTTCGGTAGTTTATATCCACATTAGTTTAGTTTAGGTTGGTTCAGGTTAGTTACGGTTATGTTACGTTAGATTATATTAGTACATGGGTCCAACACAATTTTCAAAAAGTGATAGAATTTCGCTTACTTCTATTAATATTAGGTTAGTTTAAGCTAGTTAACTTAATTAGGTTAGATTTAGTTAGGTTGTGTTAGGTCTAAGTACTTGCATCTTCCATTTCTCCTGTAAATTTTGTATGTTCTGCTTACTTCTGGACCCCTTCTGCGAAACTTTTACGTAAGTGAGTGCATATGAAAGTTGACCGGTGTTACTATTTTCCACCACCGGTGTATTTCTGCATAGTTTACAGAAGCTATAATTTATGTTTACGAGTGGAGCGCTACTACCACGATGCCATGACAAGTGCTATTCAAACTCGTATCATTGCCAAAACGCACTCGTTTTCACTACATCAACTGACGCGCCTGCTTCCTTCGCTCGCACCCCCTCACTAACGCTCGGGACTCCGCTTAGCCCTGCTCTGACTCGGTTAAATAACATTCGTACTTTCTAGAAACAACCTAGCACAACTTGGTTTGCGTTTTTTGCACTATAGTTTTTATACTATATATATATCTTGACCCCGTATTTGTACGCAAATCGTAAAAGAATTGTAGTTTATCAACAATTGCTTTTGTTGGTCCCCTTCAGGGATTTTATCTATGCTATGTAAGATATGTTCATGTCGGTCAACGCAAATCATTTAGGAAATAGTGACAAATTATAATTTTTCAACAATTATTTCGAGTGGTACATCTAAAGTAAACCTGCACGATCAGAAGATACCTCATCATTTGTGTTTTCATTTGTTTTGTTTTCACTTTCTCTCATCTGATGTCGCTTAAATCGAAATCTTACGAATTTTCTTTCCGAAATAGAGCGTGCTCTAAACAAGAGAAATCTCATAGGATCGTTCAGAACACAGGAAATGACATGGGATCTGTTGCCATACACGTTGAGATTTTGACTCTAGGATAAATCGTAAGAGATTTCCTAGGATCTATCTTATAGTGTATAGCCGGCCTAAGGTTAATTCTGATCATGGACTTTGATTGGTGAGAAATAATATGACTCTTCACCCTTCCGAAGTAAAACCTGAAATGACCCTCCTGGTATGAATGCTTGTCTCCCTCCCCCCCCCCAAAAAAAAAAAGAGAAGAAAAACTAAGGAGGTTATGATATAAAGTGTATACACTTTCAAAAATATTTAAATAATAGCTTAAATTATTTTCGTCCCTCAAAAACTGGGGGCCTAGGCCCCCGACTCCGGGCTATATCCACAATTAATTTTTGAACTTAAAACAAGGATATAAATAAAATTAAAAACAAGGAACATCATATACTCATATACAGAGAACGTAATTCTGAGCCAACATTAATGGCAGAAAAATAAAGATCCAGTAAGGCACCCTCATGAAGATAGCAGTGTGCACACATCATAACCTCCTTAGTTTTTCTTCTCTCTCTCTCTTTTTCAGGGTGAGACAAGTGTTCGTACAGGGAGGGTCATTTCAGGTTTTACTTCGGAAGGACGAAGGATCATTATTATTTTCCACCAAACCATTATCAGAATTAACCTTAGAGCTAACTTCCGTAGTGCCCGGATAGCTCAGTCGGTAGAGCGTTAGGCTTTTAACCTAACGGTCCAGGGTTCGAGTCCCTGTTCGGGCGTGTGCTACTTTTTAATTTCCAAAATGCGATGCAGTGGTTTCCAAACTGGGGGACGTGAAGAACAAGCAAGTAAAACTTACCTGTAATTATAAACATTACGTACACCTTGTCTCAAAAAGGTTGAGCGCATTCTTTATTGGTGTTTTGAGGCAAAAATTTTCTAAGTCCAGCTTCGGGTATCTTCGGGAAAAAGTAAGCCAGGTTCGAACCTCCAAGCCTGCCTTTGCAATCGGGAAAAAGTTTGCAGATGTGTTTTTCTTCTTTTAAATATAATAAGACTTGTTATCAAGTGTTTAAAAAAGCAACATTGATTGAAATACTTAATGATACAATATTTCGAAACCTTGCACATGCTTGTTTGTCATTTAGCTCTCTATACGTAATGGAGCATTTAAATACGTTAAAGAATCTTTCCATATGTAAAAGAATGCTCAAAGTTAAGAAATAGAACATAATTATCGCCTGAGTACTAAAATAAAAGTCAAAGTAGAACAGAAACAGCGTTTGTCATGGATATGAATGTCATAATTATCTTGAGATCCGTTATACATCGCTATAAGCTTAGTTCTAGAAGTCCTTGTGTTAGCTCATTGGTAAGCTTTCGGATTTCAAATCATAAGGTTGTGAGTTCGAATCCAATCTGGGTCAATACTTTTTTTTTAAAATTATATTTTCCGCAATGCATGAAAAATTATATAAAATAATTACATTAAAATATATAAGTTGTTTATATATAACATAATAATTGCAGAACATAGTAATTATTATGTTTAAAATATAACATCTGAGATAATTTTCACAGTAGGTCGTTATTATATATGAGAATGTTAACAAGTTAGGAAAATCGTTTAATAGCAATAAATAAGTTATGTAGTGTATTTATTTGCAGCTATTTGTCATACAGATTTAACTTCTCAATATTCTCATTACATTATGTTATTTATATTCGTGAAATACAGTATATTCCTACGGATATAGAAAGTGTATAAACAGAGTATCCAAAGTCGTATCCTGCTTCAAGACACATAGCTTTTCCCGATCCCCTTAACGTCACGGGAAGAAACACAAATTCTCTTTAGAACGGAATGTCGTTACTTAGAGTCTCATTCGAATACGTTGAATATGCTTTTGTGTATTCATCTCTCTCTCTCTCTCTCTCTCTCTCTCTCTCTCTCTCTCTCTCTTTCTCTCTCTCTTTCTCTTTCGCTTTGTTTATGTGTGTGTGTGTGTTGCAAAATATCCCAAGTTGAATACAACATTTGCAAAGTATATGAGCATCATTGTCATCGAATACCAGAAATTGAAAGTCGTGTTTCTTCAGGTTAGGTTTGCGTGTTCATGTTAGCTCACTGGTACAGTACGGACTTGCCACTGAAGAGGTCTTGAGTTCAAAGCCTACAGCTAATTATCATTCTTTTGTTAGTAGGATTGCACAGAAATCGGATACAAGGAGTGGTTTACTTCTAGAAATATTTTCAGAAGCGTTTAGGTAGCCCTGAAAAGGGCTGTTTTCGGGAGTTAAGGCGGGGTCATTAATATTGTGTCCAAGACCCTTCTGAATTTATTACACGCTCCATTCTTCTGGGCATGGAATCTATTACATTGGTGACAAATCTATCTCCTTCCCCTACCTCCAGCCATGCTTCGGAAACAAGATGCCACAGGTCATCCTGAGTTCTTGGTGGATCTGCGTCAGGCCAACTTTCCCTTAGAGTACGCTTCACTTCTGCTCACATATTTTCCATGAGATTGAGGTCTGCTCCACGGGGCGGCCAGTCGATTAAATCAATCTCAGGGTGCCCTGCGAACCATGCCTGAACCACACGGGAATTATGTATTGGCGACTGGTATTGCTGGAACTGAATTACACCATCAGGCTGAAACAGATGGCACCATGATATTACTGATAATGTCTAAGTACTGAGCATTGTCCAGATGTCCTTCAATTCTATGAAGCTGTCCTGCTCCGCGACTGGAAATCCAACCCCAACATAAAATAGATACATGGCCACTGCGATTGCAAGCAGCCACATATCCATGGTCATATAGGGTGCCTCTCGGACGATACACAAAACGGCGTCCCTCCTTTGATGTTGTGAATATGGATTCATCTGAGAAAACTACGTTTTCCCAATTGAGACCCACATTCGCCTGTGCAAACGCGAGACGGTAAATTTTGTGGTCGTCTGAGAGTTTTTCCTTCACGGCAGCAACACGGCCACGTAACCCAGCATGACGAAGCCTTCGCAGAGCTGTATGCTTACTACCAGGAAAGAGAGAAGCTTCCCTTATCTGTCTAGACGTCCTTAGTGGGTCTAACCGGGCTTCGTTTACTAATCTCGCATCTTGGGCTTCGGTTGACACATGCGGACGACCAGAAGATCGTAAATTACCAGTCTGACCTGTAGCACCATATTTCCGAATCCATTGCCTTCCTGTAGAGGCCGGGACACCTACTCGCCTGCTAGCTGCAGTTGCAGAATAACCTTCCAACTCCCATAAAGTAATTACTGCTGTACGTCTATCCATAGTTACCAATGTTCTGAGCTGTGAGAAGAAAGCAATAGGTAAAAGCTAGTACCTGACGTGTGATTGGTTACTTGCACGACACGCCTATTGTGGGGAACAGCGTTGCCAGATCTAGCATAATGATGCTAGATCTAGCATAATTTGCATGTCTCTAGCACCTAGCATCTTGCTTTTAGCATCCTGCCCAAATCTAGCACAATTTCCGCAAGTTATCAAAAAGCCGTAAAACCTGGAGAAGTTGGTCGTGGGAAGAAAAAGAACGGCAGAAATGTATCCTCTTCCATTGATTCATACACTCGGTAAACCATACAGGCAGTCTTATTTTCCTAAGTAAGTTCGGAACGGCTTTGGGCTTTTTTTTGTGGCTCCACCCAGGGTTTTCTAATCCTTTAACTCCGAGGCATGGGCGGAGCTATGGGGGCCATTCTCCCCCCAACTTTTTGACAACTTCACCATCTTTACTTCTGACTTCATGATCATATTTATTCCTGAAATGACAGCTCCGAGACCGACCAAAAATCTGCCCCCTCCCCCAGCAGACGATTCCCAACTCCGCTTATGCTGCGAAGTAATTTTCTTTCAAAATATGTAAACAAAAACTTTGCATTCATTTATACGATATATACGCCATTGAGTTTGGCAACGACTGCAGTAATTTAGTTGAGTTAAAATTTTGGTGCGTGAAGTATTGAGTTCTATCCATGCATTCTTGCTCTCTGTGTATTTTAAGTTACGTTATCCTATCTCAACTTTGTTTTTTTTTTTTTTTTTTAAACTCCTGAATTAGTAATTATGAGGATCTAGCATAATTTGACCGAATCTAGCATAAGTTCGATCAGGTTTTGGAATAATTCCGAGCTGTGAGTCTGGCAACGCTGGTGGCGAACGACTTGGTCAACGACTCGCGAAAGAAATCTGAAAATGGTGCGCCGTAATAATAATAATAAAAACAGTTTTTATAAAGGAATATTAATACATACGAAAAGCTGTTTAAATAATGAATTGTTATACTGACTTTACACGTATAAAAACATATACCATATACCAAACAGATTGAGCGATATGATTATAGCTGTTTTGAGACGAACACTTTCGAAGTCCAACTTCGGGTGTCTTCGGAAAACAGTAAACTAAAGCTGCTGGTTCGAACCTCCAAAGCCAACCTTAGTAATCGGGAAAAGATGTACTGATATGTTTTTCCTTCTGTTAAATATAATAAGACATGTTGAAATGGTATAAAGTGTAGAAAAAAGTAACATTGATTGAAATACTTAATGATACAATATTTCGAGACTATGTATTCACACTCTCGTTTCGTCATTGTGATTTCCATACGGAAAAGAGCATTTACGTATGAGCTCAGTTATATTTCAGAAGCAGCTTCCGAAAAGCGGTCATATTAGCTCAGTGGTACACCACCGAGCGTTTAAATCGTGAGTTCGATACCCGTTCAGGTGAGATTCCTTTATGATATTCTACTTTCCTCAATGCATGAAAATTATGTAAAATAGTTACATTACAATTCATCAGTTGTATATATATTTTCATATCATCAGTTGTATATATGAGTTGAATATATATATTCATATCATCAGTTGTATATATCAGTTGAATATATATATTCATATCATTTCACGACATAAGTAATTCTTATCTTTAAAATATAACATCTGAGGTATTCACAGAACGTCGGTGTGTTATGTGTGAATATTGAATACAAATTTAAAAAATCGTGTAATAGCAATAAATAAGTTATGTAATATATTTATTTGCAGCTACTTTCATCGCAGATAACTTCTCAATATTCGCATTACAGCATTTAGGTAGAGCATATCGAAAATCGGATCGTGGTTCAAGACAAAAAACTAGCTAGCCCCAAACTGTCACGTAAGAAATTCACGAATCGCAAAAGTAAAGGGAAGAGATTGAGAGCGGTAATTCCTTAATCGCTCTCTCTCAACTCTCTCTTATCTGCATTTATACATATAAAAGTGTATGTATGTATGTTCCATCATAACTCATGTATGCCTAGAGCAGGGTTTCTCAACCTGGGAGTCGCGGCCCCTAGGGGATCGCAAAGATAGGCGGAGGAGACAAATATAGTTAGAATCTAATACCAGAAGTTATTTTTAAATATTATTTTTAATTTTGTTCTGATAGGCATACTTTTATTTTTTATACACACTGTAAAGAACAATAAAAAATAAGTCTACTGAACATTTTCAAAGGGTGTAGAATTCGTGTTACTATTCGGTTCAAAGTCTCTTGTCGTCGCGAATTCTGTCGAGAAATTTGAAGCTTAAAATATACAAAACGATAATCATGCCTGTTGTTCTGTATGGTTGCGAAACATGGTCGCTTACTCTGAGGGAAGAACATAGACTGAAAGTATTTGAGAACAAGATCCTTAGACGAATATTCGGACCCAAGAGGAACGGGAATGGGGAATGGCGGAAACTTCATAACGAGGAACTACATAATTTATACGGTTACCCAACATTGTTAGGGTCGTCAAGTCTAGGAGGCTTAGGTGGGCAGGTCAGGTAGCTAGAATGGAAGAAAGTAGAAACGCTTTGAAAGTCTTGACTGTAAGACCAAACAGAAAACGACCATTAGGAAGACCTAGGGGCAGATGGGAGGACAATATTAAGATGGATCTCGCTGAGATAAGAATACAAAGTAGAAACTGGATCCAATTGGCTAAGGATAGAAGTCAGTGTAGAGCTTTTGTGAACGCGGCATTGAACCTCCGGGTTCCATAGGCCATAGAGTTAGTTAGTTAGTAGAGTTGTTTAAAAATGAATTTAAATCAAAGAGGTATGATATAAAACTAATGAGAACTGTATATAGAAATACTAGAAAAATACACATGAAACAAAACCTGCACATTGAAATACAATTAAAATTAAAACCTAATGAGATACCTAAGCATGGTGTAATTTCACTAGTGCAGCAATGCCCGGTTCAATCTTCATGACGAATATTATCAAGCCGTTTTCAACTGATAAGCGATTTCTTATCTTTGTTTTAATGTTTACCATAAAAAAAACACTTTCGCACAAGTAAGATATAGCAAATGGAATTATTACTTTTAAAGCAGCAATCACCAGACCAGGATATTCTTCTCTCCTCATCAGGCAGAACTTGTCCAAGTCTTTGTTACAGGAAACCAGTTGCAAAGACTTGTCGCATGATCATTCTATTATTTGGTCAAGAAGTTGTGGGCTTAGATCGGATACGTTAATGGCCTCTTCAATGAAGGAGTTTAACATCCATCTTGAACCAGCACCTTCGTCGTTGGGAATATAGATATTACAGTTACTGTATCCACTGTCAGTGCCGGGCGCCGAAAAGAGGGGCCACACATTTCGGAGGAAGTGTGTTACTCAAGTTAGGAAAGTGCATGTGCACATGTGTAAAATAGAAGGAAAAACGTAATAAAATGTGCTCAAAATTAAGGAAAGGTAGGGTTTATTTTGAAAATGTTATTGAGCTTCGTGCCAACCATGGTGGCGCTTCGTAGCTAGTCTGTCGACGTCACTCATATATACGGTGACATCGTACTATACTCTCGCCCCGGGCAATGATTTTCCATGGCACTGTTCACTATAAACAAAAAAATGGATTCTACTATTATAGAAATAGGTATGTTAAAAATCCCACACAAGCTTATTATAAAACAAATTATAAAAGGGTCGCTGGCAAGAGCGTGTGATAAAAGGGGATCGTGATAGGAATTAGATTGAGAACCACTGGCCTAGAGTAATTTTAACCACATTTCTTATAGTTTCAAAAAGAGTGCTGTCGGGTTACCTATGGTGAATGGGAGGGGGATACATATAAAAGATTGCTAGAAAATAATCGATATTAGATTCATAGTTTTCGGGGTCGCTTAGATAAATAGTGAGACTTTCAATTTCGCTTAACTCCGATTAAGCTCTCATTAGTAGGGATGGGCACGAACGACTTTTCTTTGAAACTCGACTCGACTCGAAACAGACATCTTTGAGGTCTACTCTTGGACTCGGCGCGAAAAATATCTTCCAACTCGACTCGGATTAGAGTCAAGTCGAACCAAAACGAGCCAAATCCTGTGTGTAGTCCTACCTAGACAATACATAGACAATAATTATTCTATCATCAATTATACTACTGTTACTACAAATAATAATAATAATAATAATAATAATAATAATAATAATAATAATAATAATAATAATAATAATTATTATTATTATTATTATTATTATTATTATTATTATTATTATTATTATTATTATTATTATTATTATTATTATTATTATTATTATTATTATTATTATTATTATTATTATGACAACACCGTGTACAAACATGAACGATAGATGGTTAGTAAAGGAATACTAAAAGCTAGTTGACTGCCGACGTCGGTAGTCATGAAGTCTACAAGGCAAGGACATCGTTCATTACCCTAAGCTGTAAGCGTCGGTGGACTACAGATGGACAACTATTAACCTCTCGCCAGAAATTGGTGGCCCCGCAGCGACGATCCGTGATGGCCCAAATTCCATATTGAAAACTTTACTACCAGCGGCAGAGACGCGATGAAACGCCAACGAACCACAAAATTACTCTCCCAAAATATGTTAAAATGCCTATATGTGTGATTTGTTTATATTTAGGTGAAACAAAAAAACACAAAACAAATACCCCGGGGTGGACGCGAACTATCAATATTACGATTACTAGGCACGTGTTCTTCTGACTTCCCCACGGAAACGGTCATAAAAAGCTTGGTTGTTGAAGGATAAATCATTGACGTCTTAATTTAGCCAATCAGACAAACCCCTACATCTCGAGTTCTAGGAGGTCATACCGTGAACCATTTCAGATTTATTGCTTTCTGGTGGAGTACTATCCATGCGCAAAATTTGAGCATAATAGCCGACATGCATCTTCGGTGCCTCTTATCTTTAGTACAATTTTAACCAGAGATGGTGTGGGTCAATGAAAATTTGATCCACGACCCACCATGACCCACTATGACCCACCACCCAAATGACCCATTGGCCCACTCTGACCCATCAACCATCGTGATCCACTCTGACCCACCACCAACTATGAACCACTCTGAACCATTGCGACCAACTCCGACCCACCAAAACCCATCGACATCAACTCTGACCGATGGCCCACGTCCTCCTCTCCATTGACTAAAGAGATTACACTTGTAATAAAACAAGACTGTGAAATTATCACTTATCGGAGTTTGAATTTCTACCGTCATTGGCTCAAGCACCTCTTTATTACAATACTGGTGGGTCTGACCTTTACGATATATAATGGCAAAGTGTTTCTCATCTTCCGAATTAAAATGAATTTAAATTTATCATATGTAATTATTTCTTTGTTGCCTTACAGACACATTTCAGTAGAGAATAGGGTGAAATTTAAAAGTTTCGAATCAAGGAAAAGTAGACCAACGTAAAAAAAAAAAAAAAAAAAAAAAAAAAAAAAAAGAGAGAGAGAGAGAGAGAGAGAGAGAGAGAGAAACTAATTTTCTATATAATTAAGCATGCCGTACTAATTGGAAATGCCCACGTAATTAAGTTTAGAATACAAATTTTATGGCCATTTTTCTCTAACTTTATGGCTTGATTGCCTTATGCTCGGAACGCTTTATATATTAAACACCAGCTTCAGCAATTATAAATAGAAAGCAGTGGGTATAAAATTCAAAAAGAACTTTAGTTTGCATTACTCAATTTTTTTCTCAACTAATATCAATAGTTTTCGATTATTTTTACAAATCAACCCACTACCAATTTCCAATATATAGAAAATGCACCCCCGTCCCCCCGCTCATAAAAGACAATTTAAAAAAATGCCAGGGCATATTCTCTTTATTTTTAATAAAAAGTTATATGCTGAATTTCAGCTCTCAGTTGAACGGCTTGTGAGATACTAAATTTTTCGCAAAAATTCGGACTTCTACTCCCCCTAAGGATATGTATTATAATGAAAGTGACACGCGTATGATAACTTCCCAGTTGGGATTGGAGCCTGATTATATACCAAACGTCAATTCATTTGACTTTGCAATTTGACCGTGATGATTACGCAGACATAGTTACTTTCAATTTTTTATGATACATATCCTTATTTCATATGTTACAGATGATTCAAAAATATTTTTTCAAGCAGTTAGCTCCTCTAGAATCTCACAGGCTGCATCCCAAAATCCAACTCCTACTATCCTATGACAATCCAAAAGTGACTGAACTTTTTTTATTAGGAACAAATGACAAAAGAAAAATGGAGATCTTGAAAATAAAATGTAGAAAAGCTCGGTGCCCCCAATAACTCCATATTTCTCCGCCCCTTCATTCCGAACTTAAAAATAAAACTTAATTCGGATATGGTTAATTAGTGTATTTATTACAGTTAAATTCCACTCACTACATGCTACAGCTACAACTATGTAAGAAAAAATAACAACTGTGAAACATGTTCTGAATTACTATTACATTTCTTACGCTATTATTAAACATATTAGAATACGTAGTAAAAGAGGATTGTTCGTGAAATAGTATATTTGCTCATGATTTTTAACTTTTTCATACGGAAAAAATTAAAATATTATTCAAGTTTTAAAATTTGCACTCTGCAAATATGTTGCCCTCTAGGCAATGGGACTAATGTGGACTAATGGGAAATGCTGCACTGTTAGCGGCGCTGAAAACTTATGATTCGATTTTAATATCGGTTGATTTCGATATCTTTATGTCGCTACGTAACCACCCTGGGTGCTAATGGGAGCTTAATTGGACTTGAATTGAAAGTAGAGCTATTCACCTAAGCGACCACGAAACTATGGATTCAATAATAATATCGACCCGTTTCTAGCATTTTTGATATGTATCCCGACAGTACTCTTTTTCCAGACTGTAAGAAATATAGTTAAAATTGCTCTAGATATATCAGAATTATGTTGAAACACACACATAAATCCACTTTTATATTCTGTATAAATAGAGAGAGAGTGAGCGAGCGAGCGAGCGAGAGAGGGCGACTCAAGGCATCACCACTTCCACATTGCAAAAGCATATATCAGGAATTGAATTGAAAATCTATGTAAAGACTTTCTGCTGTGGCATGCTTCATAAGGACAATTCCAGTCTGCTCACGTGACCTTTGGGGTTCATGAATTTTTTTGCGAGCGTTCCGACTTTGGATTCTCTGTTTATACCCTCTGTTTATGCATCGAATAACTTTTCAAGAACATAAATGACATTCTATATTATGAATGTTGAGAATTACTCTCTATATGACAAATAGCTGCAAATAAATACCCTACATAACTTATTTATTGCTATTAAACGATTTTCCTAACTTGTATTTAACATTCTCATATAGAATAACGACCTACTGTGAAAATTATCTCAGATGTTATATTTTAAACATAATAATTACTATGTTCTGCAATTATTATGTTATATATAAACAACTTATGTATTTTAATGTAATTATTTTATATAATTTTTCATGCATTGCGGAAAATAAAATTTTAAAAAAAGTATTGATCCAGATTGGATTCGAACTCACAACCTTATGATTTGAAATCCGACAGCTTACCAATGAGCTAACACAAGGACTTCTAGATCTAAGCTTATAGCGATGTATAACGGATCTCAAGATAATTATGACATTCATATCCATGACAAACGCTGTTTCTGTTCTACTTTGACTTTTATTTTAGTACTCAGGCGATAATTATGTTCTATTTCTTAACTTTGAGCATTCTTTTACATATGGAAAGATTCTTTAACGTATTTAAATGCTCCATTACGTATAGAGAGCTAAATGACAAACAAGCATGTGCAAGGTTTCGAAATATTGTATCATTAAGTATTTCAATCAATGTTGCTTTTTTAAACACTTAGTAACAAGTCTTATTATATTTAAAAGAAGAAAAACACATCTGCAAACTTTTTCCCGATTGCAAAGGCTGGCTTGGAGGTTTGAACCTGGCTTACTTTTTCCCGAAGATACCCGAAGTTGGACTTAGAAAATTTTTGCCTCAAAACACCAATAAAGAATGCGCTCAACCTTTTTGAGACAAGGTGTACGTTGTAATAAATGTATGTTAAATTAAATATGTAGAAACACAAAATAAAATACAGTAAGAAATTACCATAGAAAAATAACATAGAGAAGTCTTGCTGAAGATTATTATTATTATTATTATTATTATTATTAAATAGGAGATTTGAGAATTCAATGATGTATCTGAAATCGCAAAAACGGTCGGACCAACGAGCAGCAAGGAGGAAGGTGTAAGTCTAGAGCAGCGTTTCCCAACTTTTTTCCAGTTGCGGCACACTACAGGTGTAACTTGAATTCTCGCGGCACACCTATATATATATATATATATATATATATATATATATATATATATATATATATATATATATATATATATATAATTATTACTATTATTATTTGTAAATATAAAATACCGTGGTATTTTTGTGTGATTACTGATCTCCTCCTTACAGAGAAGAAAGCTCGATCACTGATTTTGCCCCGTGGTAAATCATTATGCTTATTTTTCATTCTAATTTTAAAATAGAAAACAACTGCAGTGAAATATAAAACTCGGGTTTTTAAAAATCCACTTTCTCTTTTGAAAACTGTATCTAACCTTTCACTAAAAGGGAAGATCAGTAAATAAGGAACAAATAAACAAATCTCCTATACTTTTAAAACACAAATGTAGGTAATTTGTATGCATGTTTGCTTTGTTGAATTTATTGAATGATATGTTAAAATTTCAAGTTACGAAATAGTCTGCAACAATAAAGAAGCAATAATGGTCATGACAATGATAAATACGTTTTTCAGCATTAAAAATGTACAGAAAAGTAAAGCAGTATGAAACTTAAAATTGTAGATTTATAGTTTAGTAGAGGTTCATAGTAATGTGAAATACAAATATACATTTCCCCTATATCTTAGAATTTGGTTCCTATAGAATTACATTTGTTTCGATTTTCTCGCGGCACACCAGCGGCCCATTCGCGGCACACCAGTGTGCCGCGGCACAGCGGTTGGGAAACGCTGGTCTAGAGTATTCACGAAGGGATGCCAAATAAATAAGGTTGGGAACTACTGATGTAGAGGGTCTGTTAAAGGTTATTTTTTGCAACAGTTAAAATATACATATACAGGGTGGCCCAAAAGTAGGTATACAGTCCCGTACTCATAAGCTCACTGTATTTCATATCATTTCTTATTGTTATTCATCAGGAAGACTTAGCTTCTTTATTATCTATTACCTTGAGCTCCGAACAGCCGAAGCAAACAAACCCATAAACTTGAATGTTGTACTTGGTCAATGCAGGGATATATACCCTGTAGTTCTCTGTTAATTAATAGCAAGTTTTCACATTTTCAAATCAGTGAGAAAAATATAAGCTTAGAAAAATATAAGCTTGCTTTGCTGTACTGTACTGAAAAAATCACTATAAGGTAAAGACACTAGTCAAAATAATAATACCAGTGCTATATTTTATGAACAATAAAGTTTATAAAATTTTGTTCTAAAGTTTAAAAAATAATAATGCTCTAAATGGGGATTACCTATGAGACTAGATGAGACGAGACGATAGTAATTTGGCCAAATTTACCTAGGTAACCCATTAGTTATTTTCATGTCAATTTTGGCCAAACTTACCTAAGTAATTCATTATTTACCTTCATACCAATTTTGGCCCGAATCATTCATGCCATTTATGAGTATGCCATGAAAAATTGAAGAGCTTACCAAGATCAGGATGACTTTTGAATCAACCTTCGAATTCATATCTTAGCTATATATATATCAGGGGTGCCCACAGAGGGGGGCTATGACGCAAACTGCGTCATTGAAATATTTGGGGGGTTAAAAATCCATATAAATATGTTTGAGAGGGTGTAAAAATTAATCGAAAAGAAGATTGTTTCATGGAAGAACACCTACGGATAGACAATTGGGGGGGGGGTGCGTCATGGACATAAGGGGGGGTGGGCACCACTGTATATATCATTGTTTATATATGTTAGTATGTAAGATAACGACATTTTTCTTTAACTTAGTGACATTTTGAAAGCACTGGCGACTCTTGAAAGAAGTCACATCGATAAAAATATAAATTTTTGTCGCTACAAGTTACCTAATATACTAATTCTTGCTATACAGCTTTCTTCCCGCAGCTTGTAGCGGTAAAATCTAAATTTTTATCGATGTGATTCCCTCATGAGCTCCAACTGATTTTGAGACATTAAGGTTGACTCACAACATAATTTATACATCTCACCTGTGTTAATTGCGTTGCATAACTTTTGGTATTGTTTAGATTATGTTTTCAAATGTATGAGGCGAGAGACATACATATGAAAACATATTAGATTATGGATAAATTCGTTCTCATATTAGAATATGGATGAACTTTGTAGATGGATGGATGATTATAGACCCCTGTATTCAGTGGCGGATCTAGGCTGGGGCCGGGGGCCTAGGCTTCCAATTTTTTGAGTGAGAAAAATAATTTAAGCTATTATTTATGTATTTTTGAAAGTTTATAGTAAACCTGATATACATATCATAGCCGGGGTTTCTGACCCCCCCCCAGTTTTTACCTCCGCCTCTGTATATATTTTTAGTTCAGTTAACACTATTGTTTGATTTCCATGCATTCATCCTTTCTTTTATTCCTACATTTGGATTTCTTTTTCATTGACTTGATAATACCATCTGCTGCATTGTAAAATGCTGCCTTCAAGATAGATATACTTGTTCGTAAATAGCGGAGCACCTAAGGCATGCAGTAATTTAATGATTAAGAAGATCAGTAGAAATCTTTAGAAGGGAAGACAAATTATTAATTTTCTAAACTATGAAAGTAAAAAGAGGATAAATGATCGATATCTAATACATACAGGATCAACGTTGATATAAAACTCGTGGTCTTCTTTTCTTGGATTCAAACCATCTACGTATTCCAACAAACTAGGATCTGCTGAATAGTAATGTGGAAAGGATACAACTGCTGGTGAACCTGAAAAATAAATACTGTTGTTGCTTATAAACTGTTTATTTTAAAAACATTTATAATTAAGGTACTGTACATTAAATGTATTGATAATTACAAGATTCTATTCTATTTTTTTATACAATTGATGAATAATTACGTACATAGAAAAGTTGATTTTTTGTTAGGCCTATATCCTTTAGTTTATAGATGTCGTAACTGACAAGTCCTATGAATCAATTCACTGACTATATTACATAAAATTATATTATATTATATTATATTATATTATATTATATTATATTATATTATATTATATTATATTATATTATATTATATTATAATTTTTCAGTATATAGGTCCTATTTCTTATATGATATTTTTATTAGCATATTATAAAGGTTCATGTTTCCCAGATTATCAACATGTAAGAGGGAAATAATATATATATAAAAAAAAAGAATGCAGAATATTTCAAAAGAGAAACTTGCAAACACATATTTGAATGTTAGTTATATAGAAATATATTAACCACCAACTTCATCACAAACATTAACATCTACTAAAATAATTGTTTCTTTTAACTTTTTTAAGAATACTACCTTACTCAATCATAGACACGTGAGAGATGAATGCTTTAATAATAAATGATAACCAAAGGCGGATCAAGAAGTTAAAAACTAGGGGGGGGGAAGCAACGAACCCAGACTATGATAGGTTTATCATGAGTTTATACTTTCAAAAATATATAAATAATAGCTTAAATTATTTTTGTCACCCAAAAAACTGGGGGCTAGGCCTCCCCCGGCACCGGGCTAGATACGCCACTGATAATAACAAATATAATAGAATTGTTGCAGAGTACTTAGAACGATTATATACTTTTATCATTTGTCTCTCAGTCAGCTAACATCGTTGTTGTGGCCGAATTTATATTATCATGTAAGTTTCGGCTTATCTGACATCTAGGACTATTCATCGTAGGACTCTAGCCTGTATAACTTACTCGCAATATTGAATAATATATTTTAATGTTGAATCGATAGGTAAATATGGTTTAAATTATCTGAGTAAGAAAACTAAATGCTAAGTTTTATTTAATCTTGGTTGTAATTGATGACTTAACAAAATTTGCGTATTTTATGCTTAAAATGTGTAGAACAAATAAATGTTGTAATCTTGCCCCAATTATTAGAAACTTACTAGAATCTTAACTTATTTAACTATACAATACATAATATGATTTTGTCCGATCCGATTTTTCTTAGGAGGATGTTTCTGCTCTAACAAAAAGGAAAATGTTCAAAAATTGAAAAATAAGAGATAATATCAAATATCAGGCTTTGTAATGTTCTAATGTCTATTTAGAAATACAATGAAGCGAAATATTTGTAATATTGTTTCTTTATGGATGCATACTATGACTCTGTGTCAATTATGGCAGTGGTGCCCACCCCCCTTATGCCCATGACGCACCCCTCCCAATTGTCTATCAATAGGTGTTCTTCCATGAAAAAAATTCTTCTCGATTAACTTTTACACCCCCTCAAATATATATATATATATTAACCCCCACAAATATTTCAATGACGCAGTTTGCGTCATAGCCCCCCTCTGTGGGCACCCCTGATTAGTCATATATCAGTGCAAATTAAAATTGTAATAAAATTATACCTTGTTATTATATCATTTTAATGTACCTCTTTAAAGTTAAGTCCATATTTCCTGGTGTATAATTATGAAGCACTCTACTTTCTGTATTCAATTTCGAGGAAAAAATATTTTCACTTCGTATTATTAAGTTTTTATTTTTAGTGAAAAATTATATTTCAGCAAGACAATCCTTAACTAAATGTAACACTGTAGTGCCGGCAGTTGTTCGGAACCAATGTATGGTTGTTATAAACACGTTGTCATTTAGTAATCATGCAGCATCGGAGCGGTGTAAAACGTGCTTGCTGTGAGAGCGTTTTACAAGCACTGTGACAGTGTGACAGCTGCGCAAAGGGTATTTCGACAGCATTATCAGCTACGACCTCATGGACGTGCCCAATCTGCTCATGCGATTACAATGTGGGTGTGTAATTTTGAAGAAACTGGTTCAGTCTTGAAAAAGAAGCTTCCAGATGGCGTTCGAACGGTGTGTATTTCAGATAACATTGCAGACAGATAGAGAGGAGCCCTCGTCGCTCCGTTCGTCAACATGCATCTTCATTAGAGATTGAGCGGCAAAGTGTACAAAGAATACTGCAAAAATTACAGATTCTTCTCTATAAGTTACAGTTTGTGCAGCAATTACATCCACGAGACATTGTGTCAAATAGGGAGTTAAGTTGGCTAAAATTACCGAGGATGTTGGCTAAAATCAACGCCAATTTCCTTGACAGCATATGGATGTCAGACGAAGCCCACTTTCACCTTAACGGGTACGTTCACAAACAGAATTTCCATTACTGGGCACAGGAAAATCCTTGTGAGTGTCACAAGTGTCCATTATATAGCATCAAGTTTACAGTATGGTGTGCTGTATCATGCCATGGTGTCATTGGCCCTTACTTTTTTGAGCGTGAGGATGGCATTGCAACAACAGTAACATCTGTTTGGTATGTTGATATGCTTGAAACATTCTTTACACTGAGATCTTAACCTGGCAAACACGTGGTTTCAGCAGAATGGGACCACGTCACATACTGCTCTACAATGGATGGAAGCCATTCATCGATTATTTGGAAGGCGCTTCATTTCATATAACCGTGACATTCCATAGCCTGCGAGATTCCCTGATCTTAGTGTGTGCGATTTCTTCCTGTGGGACATCTTAAAGGCAAGGTACACTGCACACGTCCTGCAACTATTCGTGAAGTGAAACAAAATTTTGAAGATGAAATCACTATTATTTCACGAGACATGCTATACTGAACATTCTGGAGTTTCCATAACACGCTATTAGAATGTAAACGCCGAAAGGAAGCACATAATTCCAATGTCATCTTTAAGAAATAAAGGAATAGTCTGCGACATTTTGTAATGAAAAAATAAACGGTATACTATATACATGCACTTTCGTCAATAAAAGATGTTTCTCCTATGTATATTCGTGCAAATTACCCTACTTCAAAATTCTTCCTTTCCCTGAGCCCCTGTATATTCAAAAGTAAAGCAAAAGTACAGATTACTTTACATTATGTAACTATTTCACAATTCTTAAATGTATGTATACCTACCATATGCACATGGAGCTATATCTGCAACTCCAGACGGAAGACATGAAGATTTGTCGATGCAATAACAAGAGTTTTCTGGTTTTGTTTTCACATCAGCCCACATGTCTTCAGGAGGCTGAAACTTATAAGCAGGAAGACCCCACTCAGAAGTATCTTCCGTGTACTCTAAGGGAAATAAGCGACATACTTCTTTCCTAAAAACTTTAAGTTGTGATGTTCTAGTAATAGGAGGTGGAAAATTTGT
>NW_027657801.1:0-19302 GCF_964235325.1 Thermobia domestica | reverse complement strand
GACAGGGGATGTCCTAGAATATATGAAATATGCATAGAGTAGTAGTTGAAAAGCCTCGGGGAAAAAGACCGTTGGGTATCAGATAAAAACGATGGGAGCGTACTAAAAAAACATGAATTTAGAAAGGTGGGTAACAAGTGTTGTAACAAAAATACTGTAGTTTGGTATAAGGTAAGCACACACAATTCACTGTCTGACTCTGTGTGTCGGTGGCAAAGGCCATAAATTCTCCGTAAAACATAACCTAGGTGAACTATAGACAAAAATGTCAAAGAAAAGGAGCAATACACTAGTTTGAGATTTCATGATAAGCTTTTTTGTTATTATTGAATGAAAGCTATTATGTTTTTTACAAATTATCAAAATTGTAGACTTTTCGCAAATAACAGTAATAATAATTATTATTATTTCCAATTAGCAGCTTAGGATTTAATGATTCTGAGAAAGCGTGAAGAGTAAAATTAAGGGAAAAAAACAAACGCTCATGAAAAAATTAAAAGACATAATTATAAAACTGTTATTAAAACAAGTTTGTAAAATATACAGTGGTATATACAGAACCAGTTCAATTTAATCATTTATTTCATTTCTAAAAATAACATTAAAATAATTTCTTAGAAAAATGTTCATATTTTAAGAATTTAAATATTCATCTCCACAGACGAAGAAATTACTCAAACAGAAAGACAGAAAATTAAATTTACCATTTGAAAGATAAGGAAATAAAGTAAGAAAATAATACAAACGAGGAAAAGATATCACAAATAAGAATTCTTAGAATCTAGGAAAAGGATTTCGAGTTTTAAGACTTACGTCTTTAATTGAAGTGAGGATCAAGATGAGAGAAATCCGTAGTTAATGGAAAGGATAAAGGATTTATTCTTGCAGATAGTCTACTTACTGTTAGAAGATAAAGCCAGAAGTCTTGATATTAAATCAGGATTATACATTTAAGTTATGTTAAAATATAAGCGAGAGAATGTGGGGCAATATGGGGCTTCCTGCGTTTTTATGAAACCAAAGAAATCGAAGGTTAAATTTTATCTGAACAGGAGCATATTGATGGGGAAATATTCATATCTTAATCCTCTTGAAGAAATTAATTGTAAATGTTATTTAAAGAAAACACAACTGACACGCTAATTAACTCAAAACTATCACTATATTAACTTTTTTGAGTACTTTAATATTTTTTGAGCTGACATTATAATTTTTTATTTTGATAGTAAGCAGCATTATCTCATTTAGAACAAGAAGTTTTTTTTAAATTACGTGACATTGTAATATCTCTGTTTTTTATTTTACAATATTTTTTTTTTATTTTCTATTGTAGTATTTTTTTCGTTTCGTACTGAGTCATTCATAATTTGATACTTAAATGTATATTTCATTTGATATTGCAAAGTTATTTTATTTGATGGCGTAATATTATTATTTCTTTTTATAACGTAACGTTTCTTTCATCTGATATTGTAGTTAAATGTTGCATTTGTGATACTTTCACGAGATGTGTGTCGTTTTTAGAAGCATATGTATCACTGTTAGGCCTAAGTGTGTCAATATTAGGAGCAATGTGTCACTGTTAGGACTACGTGTGTCACTGTCAGGAGTATTGTGTCACTATTAGAAGTATATGTATTACTGTTAGTAGTATGTGTGTCACTATTATGGGTAATGTGTCAGTTTAGGAATAGTGTGTCACTATTAGGAGTATATGTATCACTGTCAGGAGCATATGCGTCACTGTTAGGAGTATATGTGTCACTGTTAGGAATAGTGTGTCACTATTAGGAATATATGTATCACTGTTAGGAGTATATGCGTCACTGTTAGGAGTATATGTGTCACTGTTCGGAATAGTGTGTCACTATTAGGAGTACATGTACCACTGTTACTAGAATGTGTGTCAGTGTTAGGAGTAATGAGTCATTGTTAGGAATATGTCTGTTACTGTTATTATTATTATTTCCAATCAGCAGCTAAAGGTTTAATGAGTCTGAGAAATAGGAAAAAGCCTGTTAAGTTAGCAAAGAGCGTTCTTAGACTGCTTCGTCCAAGTCTTACGTTCAATCTTGTGTATGGGTACAAAAGGTTAAGACGACAGGGGACTCAAGAAAATCCCAATCACCTAAGACGGCGCTAGGCTCGCAAAGGTTGAAAACCACTAGTTTATACTGCAATTTTGGACAGTACGCCATCATTATTATTTTTTTAAATTTTAATCTTCCACGATTATGCATTCATACTATGAGAGACTGTGATACTGAAATGAAAAAAAAAATCTTTGAATTTTACGTCCCACGGTTATGCCGGTTAGGCTAAAGAAGACGGTGATGATGAGTGAAATGATGGAATGAAAAAAGCGGGAGGAAACGGGAGAGCCCCGAGAAAACCCACGCACACGGTGTTTGTCCACCACAAAGTCCACTTGGCTAGGATCGAACCCGGGACCCCAAGCACCAGAGGTGAACGCTCTACCACTGAGCCACCGCGGCCCCGGTGATACTGAAATGGATGACAATGATAGAATAACGGAAGTGGGAAATTGAAAATTTCCTACTAGTTCCCTACGCACACAGTGTTCGCCCACCTGAAAGCACATTTGACGCGGGCTGGGATCAAACCAGGACCCTACCCTTCAGACATCAGTGCTTATCACTTATCACGCGGCCACATGTAACGTTTGTAGCTTCATATTTTATGTTTCTAATCGTATTCTATACGTTTAGTTCTCGGATACTTTCATCGTTGTAGCAGCATGATATTTAACAAAAACTTATGTTATTTTGTGGGCGTCTCCTGTATTACCGTATTTATATGCATTGTGTCATATTCTACATTTTCTATTCATAGACAAGTTCAGTGACTCCTTTGTTATTACAGCGCTAGTGATAATAGTGTAGCTAGAGACGGTTCAGCCTTTGTCATCCTTAACAATGCTGAGTGATGAGATCATAGACACATGAAATGCAAATGTTAGAGGTACTTGTTCAGCGTACAATGTTATCATGGGTCTCTCTGACGGCTTTTGAGAAGTTCCAACTACGTACTTTAACGAAGTTCGGGCGAATTTCTCGTGATGATCATACTTTCTCATTGCTGCTCCTAGCTTTATATATAACATGATCTTACTCTCTCATAATATTTCTCATGTTTTATTAGTTGAAGTCATGGACGAAAATAGTCAAACATTATATAAATAGGTGAATTAAATACGTGACGTGGTGTTCTTTAATTACATACCTGTTCCAATTTTCCACTCCTTGCGGTTGTTCACTGTTTAGCTCAATCAAATATTCTTCGTGAAAAACGAAGTTTAAACTTCCGATACTTTAACTTGAAAACTGGGGCCAAGGTGGCTCAGTGGTACAGCGTTCAACTCTGGTGCATGGGATCCCTGGTTTGATCTCAGCTCGCGCCAAATGAACTTTGTGGTGGACAAACACCATGTGCGTGTTTGCCTCGGATTTCTCCCGTTTCCTCCCACTTTGTTCATTCCACCATTTCATTCATTTCTCATCATCAGCGACTCCTTTAGCCTCACCAGCATAATCGTGGGAAGTAAAACTCAAAGCTTTCATTTCATTTCATTTTAATTTGAAAACTATTTGTGGAGATAAGACACTTTCTTTTACGAGATTCTGCTTAATTTATTTACAGTGTTTGCTGTATGGTGATCAACTTTGAAACTAGAAATGATAGATTAAGACAAGCATGAGTTCCTTAATGTAAGGAGCGTAGAAGTCATTACTTCAATTTTTTTCTTCTGGTGCATTTATCTACTTCACATAGTCACTTTATGGCAAGGTAAACACACACCTTAAATTAAGGACAAGCCAATGGGTTACACAGGCATTATGACGATGAGATTCCAGGTTTCTGTGATGTTGGTACATAGGTAATGGACATAACGTCCAGCTCGTTTTTATTCTTTGGTTTCTCTAGATATCCAAATTACACAGGCTGGGTAGACTTTTGACTACAAATGGACAAAGGGATAATAAATCCCACCAAGATCTAAGATCGTGTTAGGGTCTTAAATTTTGTAACTTCACCCCTTAATGATAATCACTGCAAGTTTTACTTTACGATAACATTTTCTATGTAATATCAATTAATTACATTGAGCCAAAATCCAAAAGTATATTCTAAAAGAGAAGAAAATATTTACTATCATTGCTTGTATTTCTGAAGTGGAAAATAGATCAACCATGAATGTCTTTAGGTGTTACTAAAGTTAATCAACTAAGCATTTCAAAGAAATCTTGGAACCGCGGTTTTTATGACACAAAACATCAGATACTAGACACAAAGTTACATAGTGTATATATTTATTTTGATGAATTCATGACGACACTTACAATATGGATATAGATTCAAAAGCAGAATTGTAGTTGAAATGAAAATTTTGGTTTAAAGTCCCAAGTTTAAGCCCTTTAGGCTAAGCAGACGGGTGATTAATAGAAGTGAATAATTGTGAATTTAAATTACTTATGCTCTCCCAATTTGAATCCAACCCGGGACCACATGCACCAAAGGCACACACGTCATTAGACTAGCTGGAAGGCATAATTGCAATTGATGCAAAAATTATTTTATTGATAAGATGTTCACTTGTAGAACGTAGGGCTACAAGCTAGAATTCATGACTAATCTGTTGCTGCCTCATTCTTTAATAAATTTTATTTTCCCCCCTTGATATTGTACGCAACCAAATTTGCACTTCTACTAAGTTTGTTGCATATAAAGTTAGAATTACCGGAGCTATGCACAATTCTTTATTGAAAATAACAAATCACTAATAAAGGTTGCTTCCATGTCATTTCGCCTGGCTGTATATGCAACCAAACTAGCATTACTATCAAATTGGTTGCATATAATATGGCGTTAATACTAGACCTACACAAAATGTTCTTCCTTTTTAATCGAAAACGAACGAATCATTAGTAAATGTGTAGCCATAAAGTCCGTCGTTGTATTACAATCGAATACAATATTAAAAAGATTGATATTAAGATTAGAAACAGATATTATAAACATCAATTATTGTTAGTTTGTTCATCAATCGTATTCATCAACAACACGTCAGCATAATTTGAAGTAAGTCAATATTTTTTTTTACTGAATAAAGACTGACAATACAATTGTGATTATTAGCACACAAGTTCACTAATATTTAGAAAATTCCAATTTTCAATCAAATTCGTTTATGATCATACAGTTAATTTTTAACTTCAAACTAGTCAATTTCTGTACAACACTGAAAGCAAGAACTATTTAATGTGTTTCCAAAGTTTAGTGTCTGAGAACGTCTTTCTCACCTATATGGCTCCAATGTAGTATAAACCAAATGTAAGCGTAAACTAAGCCAATTATACTATAACCAGTGATCAATTTTACACCTACTTCTAATATTGAATTAGTTTCATTATGACTAGAAACAACTATGCATCACATTTAAAAACACAGAATACAAATTTTTGAGACTCACCTCATCATTCATGATTTCGATGATGTCAAGAGATTGTGGTGTTACGCAAAATAATTAGCGAAGTAGATTGGTGTTGTTGGTGGTGTTAGTCTGCATGTCCGACAGAGAAAACGAACCAAAGGCCAATTATTTTTAGTGCTTCGTTCTCATCTTTTCCTGTTTTGAAAACAAGGAAACCTTCGTGCCAATTTAAAAATTTTTGCACAGAAACACTTGTTTTTCCACCACAAAACACAACAGCACAAACACAAAAGTACAAAAAGCTTTTCTTTAGCGCCTGTCTTTCCCCCAATCCTAGTAGGCAACATGGACAAACATATATGATTGTTCACAGGAAGTTACAACACATATTTTTACTGATCCATAAATTAAGCAAATATTATTCTTATTGATTTTATTGCTAAGTTCTCCCAAATTTATTTTTATAGACAAAAATTTAGCCTTACAACATTTTTGCAACACTGCACTGCCAATAAATAATAGATCAACTAAATTTTGCACAACACCACAAAAATATATATAACAGAAACATAATATTCGTAACTGTAGAGTTGGTAGAAATTTAAGAAACCAAATTTAAAAGAAATTTAAGAAACCAAATTTAAAGGCCAATACCTAACTATAACTAAGTAATTTGGATATAGTATTTTCTAATAAATAACCTTACATACAGTAAATATCTATCATGAGGCAGGTTACGAAATAATTCTATGAACTTCTTTGTTTGTTCTACAAATCTACATTGTTCCTTAAAATGATAGATAACTACGCATATTTACGTAAATAGAGATCAAGTATAATATTAGCTTAATCAGAGAGAGAGAGAGAGAGAGAGAGAGAGAGAGAACGAAAAGAATATATAAACAATCGAAAAGTTTCATAACAATTGTGTTATTGTTTAGAAACAAAATTCTTTATTGTCAGTCATTTCATCGTTTATTCACATAAAATGTTATATTGTCAATAAAGTACGAAAGCACACTTTTCTTATATGATCATATCAAGTGACAATGTATGTTATAACTATAATGTATGTTATATGTTATAAGATGTTATATTATCAGGAAAGTGTAATTTTTATTGTATCATTCTATCAAGTGATAGTGCATGTTATAATATAATGTATGTCAAATTATATTACATTATCAATAAAGTGCAATTTTGTTGTTACATCACTATATCAAGTGATAATGTATGTTATACGTTATAAAATGTTATATTAGCAGGAAAGTGCGAATATTTTATTATACCATTCTATCAAATGATAGTATATCTTATGACTATAATATATGTTATAAAATGTTATATTATCAAGAAAGTACAATTCTTGTTACATTAATATCAAGTGATAATGTGTGTTATATGTTATAAAATGTATTATCAAAAAAGTAGAACTTTTTGTTATATCATTATATCTCATTATATCAAGTGATAATGTATATTATCTATATTATAATAACATCTTATAACTATAAGTGACTACAAGTGACTATGTTTGTGATTCTTAATCTCCTGAACCATCGGACTTCGATCAAATTTTCAACATTCAAGACGTTCAGGCCTGGGAGTGTTTTTATGATTTCACTTTGATGGTAGGACTGAGGGGGGGGGGGAGGAGAGGGAATTATAAAAAGTAAATAAAACTTAATAACTCTTGAGCCAATCTCGATCAAATCAGGTTTGTTCCTGAGATGTGTTTTGTGATTTCACTTTGACGAAGCTACGTAGAGGAGGAGGAAATATACAAAAATCAATATATATAAAAAGAAATGCGACTATGTTCGTGATTTAATAACTCTTCAACCATCTGATCGATCCCAATCAAATTTTTAAACGTAGATAAGGTTCGAATCTGAGAAGATTTTTGTCATTTCACTTCGACGGTAGATCTTAGAGAAAGGAGGGTGAAGGGGAAATGTATGAAAATGAATAAAACGTAATAGCTCTTGAACCATCCGACCGATCTCAATCGAACTTTAATCATAGACAAGGTTTGGACCTGAAATGTTTTTGTCATTTCACTTTGAAGATGCAACGTAGGGGAGGGGGAGATATATGTAAAAAATAAAAATAACAGTGACTGCCTTTGTAACTTCATCACGCTTAAACCACCCGAACGATCTTAATCAAATTTTCAACATAGATGAGGTTCAGACTGGAGTGGCTTTTATCATAGCACTTGGCGTTAGAACTTAGGGAATGTGAGGAGAGGGAAGAGATGTGCAAACATTAATAAAACTTAATAACTCTCGAACCAATAGACAGATCTAGATAAAATTTTCAACATAGATGAGGTTTGGGACTGGAAAGTTTTTTTCATAATTTCACTTTAACTGTAAAACCTAGGGAAGGGTCAGGGAAGGGGAGAATTATATATAAAAATAAATAAAACTTAACTCTTGAATCACCCAACAGATCTCGATCAAAGTTTCAACGTAGATGACGTTCGGGCCAGGGATAATTTTTGTCATTTAACTTTGATGCTGCAATGTAGGGAAAATGGAGGGGGAGAGATATGTAAAAAATAAAAATGAAAGTGACTGTCTTTGTGACTTTATCACTCTTGAAACACCCGACCGATCTCGATCATTTTTTTTTTTTTAACATGGATGAGGTTCGGGCCTGGGATGTTATTTATCTATTTACTTTGACGATAGACTTTAGGGGAGGGGTAGGGAGGAGTTCAAAATAAATAAAACTTAATAATTCTTGAACCACCCGATTGACTAACGAAGCATATTACTATTTTTTTCATAATTTAATCCAGTGAAGCTAGTATGGTACAAAATGTTACATAAAAGTACATTTTAGTTATACTAATTATACTGTATAAAAAGATAATGTATGTTATATGTTATAAAATGTTATATTATCAAGAAAACACAATTTTTTGTTATATTATTATATCAAGTGATAATGTATGTTTTAACGATAAAATAGCAAACATATCTTAGATACCGAGTTCTTTTATCTTTAGTTAAGCGTACGATTTTACAGGTAGAGTACGTATGTGCCTAAGTGATAGGAGAAATCAAATAACAACATATACAATCTGCCACTTAACGATTCAAATTTTTCTTATCCAGAGCATAAATATAATAATAATCTTTTCTACTAAAATAAAAGATTACTAAAAGTTAGAATGGTAACGCACGAACATTTTAATACCATAAAGAAAAATTCGTTTCTCTCGATTTTCTATTAAAAACTCTACGCATGTTAGTTCATCTTCAAGTGTGTAATATTATTCATTTCGATGTAATTTATCGATTAATATATGCTTTATCTGTTGCCAGTATTATAGTTAAATATAATTTAAACTTTAAGTGTTGATCATATTAATGGGTTTTATCTCATTAATCATATTGTGTCCTGTCGTCTTCCTCGTGTGTTAATGAAAATTTTGGTTCCAGGATTAGTTTCATCTTAATGGATAGCGTGATTATTGTACAACATACATTCTTAGGATTAGAAACAAAGAAACTTGTCTTTATTGCTTTCTTCAAAGAGCACGCATGAGGATTTACACACATGCACGTCATTTTGCTTCAGATCAATGAAATCTATCAATTGCTATTATGTTTCATGGGTATTGTTTTTGTTAAAAGCTATTAATATTGTTGAATATTCAGTAATTACTGTGCGATAGTTTCATGAATACAGAATTTTAATTTGCTTTTAAATGTACGAAAGAGTTGGGAGTCTTAACACTATTTTGCCATTGTCTGGAAAATAAACTTGCTTCTTAGAGGATCACATCATTATTAACTTACAGTATCTCGTGAATTAGTATCAAAAACTAAAATCATATTTCTACGGCACAACCCAGAAATTAGAATAATTTGAGAAAAATACACTGTAAAGTATCTAATTTCTTATTTTCATACAAAACTTAGTACTTTTTGTGATCTGTATACTATCACAAATCTAAATACATTCTATGTATAATACCCCTTGTTTTACAAAAAAAGACTTTCATTCTTAAGATGTTTTCTCCTAGATGATATGTTATATAAAAGACTTTCCTTACTTGTTAACATCATTTAAAACTTATATATTAAGTGACAAATACGAGATGGTATCAAAACGTTTTCTATACTAGTTCTGTAACACGCCAACAGATGAGAGCGCAAGGCTGCACGCAGAGGTGCAGAGAACTATGATCTTCATAAGTCAGTGTATGAAGAGACATCGTTCTGTGAACATCGGGAGCCGTGCAGATCATGTTATTCTAACCACATGCTATACTACGTCTGTGATTTCATCATGGACAGCAAGATAGAACAACGCGCAAACGTGAAATTCTGTATGAAACGGTCAAATGCGACACAAAGACACTTGACATGATTCGGTAAGTGTACGGCGATTCTACAATGAGTTTTCTTTTAATGTTTCCCTTTCGCTGAACAGTTTCCTTATTCAACAGCATAGGCATAACAAAAGGTTAAATTTTTCTCTGTGTAACAAAGTCCATTTCATAGACGTATACCTCTTGCTTTTAAAGTTCCAGAGTTTTAGATTCATCTTACAGTTTTTACGTCCACAATTATGGTGTGAAGGCCAAGGGAGAAGATAACGATAAGAGTGAATGAAATGGTGAAATTAAGCCAGTGAGAAGAAATGGGAGAACTCTGACAAAAGCAAACGACGCAAACTGGTATCGAACCAGGTATCCGACGCACCAGAGATGAACGATTTACCACTGAACCGCCGTGGCCTCCGTTGTAGATTCACGTAGAGCTTTTAACTTACCCTATATATAGTTCTTCTAAATTCGAGATGACTTTGATTCATCCTGTAGTTTTCCTAAACTCAAGATGAATGTTCATTTTATACATACTTGTATATAATATATTAATAAGAAAGAACAGTATTACGATATATAAATTATTGAAGACGAATCGCGTCGATCTAAAGTCATCGTTTAAAGATATCACCTATTTAAATTATATATTTGTGTTTGCACCCATAATCACGTATCACAGTCAAGTACTATGTTCAAGTAGATTGCTGGATCTTTTATCTTGTTAAAGTTTAATTTTAGCAAGTAAATGTCAAGTGTTCTTCCATTTTTGTAAAAGAACACAACCAAATGGAAATGGAAACCATACCCATCTCTCCTTGAACTATGCTGCTTCTCTCAATTTTTCTTTTCTGCAGTTGGAAGTCAATTACAGGAGCAAATTTGTCAGGTTTAGCCTCATAATTCATGACTGTTTCAAATTCACAGAAGCCAGCCGGAGGACTAATCAAGAGGGTAATAAGCACGATACCAGGCAGTCCCTTCCCAGGCGCACGTCATACTATAAATCTACATCAACGCACACAGAGCTACAAAAAAGCCTAACTATTTGCATGGAAAAAAAAGCAAATGAACTAGTACGATTATTTCCTTTGTACAATGGATTTTATATTAAATAATTGCTAGATATAATTATTGCGATTTTGTATAGTGGAATGAGCTAGATTGTGAGATTTTATTGCTTTTAAGACAGAAAAGAGTACAATTTTGAGAAAAGATTTCAGATTCATGAATTTTGCCTGCAGTTTTCGGGAATTAGATAGAAAACGAAGCTACACTAAATAGTGATGCACAGTTAATTACCGTAAACTTTATAGTTCATTTTGCAGCCATGTGTTGACATTTCTTTTTATTTTAGGTGGAATGCTCAATTCTGAAGATAATAAAACAATGCAACGCCAATGTTAAGAAGAATGTACCTGCTGTTAACGAAGGTTCAGAACAAAGACCAGAGCCAGATTGCGATGCAGGTGCACAAACCATAATCCAAGATCAACACTTACAATTTAAAGTACTTCCCATCACACCGTCTCGCCTTAATGAAGGCTAGATTAAAAGTAGTGCAAATCAGACTACCACAAATTGTTTCAGATTGTCAAATATTGATCATTTAATTATAAACGTTCAATACTGAAACTGGGATACTCTTTACGAATACTAGAAGTGGAACGTACTGGTGAATTTAATTTCAAGAAAGGTGATAACAACGGACTCTATCCGGAGTATCGCGGCCAGTTTCTTGTCACTAGTTTATTTCGTTAATGTTCACTTTTGTTTGTCTTCGCTCTGACAAAGATCATCTTATTTTCACCTAATTTCGTTCTTGTTATTTATTATTATGATTAAGATGATATTTTCTAATTAACTTTAGTCTTGTTAGTCATCGCTACAACAAAAACGTTCTTATTGTCTCACTAACTTGATTTCTGTTTGTTATCGATAAGATCAAGATCTTATTTTCTCACTAACCTTGTTTCTGTTTGTTATCGATATAACTAAGATCTTAGTTTATCACTAACCTTGTTTCTGTTTGTTATCGATACAACTAAGATCTTATTTTATCACTAACCTTGTTTTTGTTTATTATCGATATAACTAAGATCTTATTTTATCACTAACCTTGTTTCTGTTTGTTATCGATATAACTAAGATCTTATTTTATCACTAACCTTGTTTCTGTTTGTTATCGATACAACTAAGATCTTATCTTATCACTAACCTTGTTTCTGTTTGTTATCGATATGATTAAGATCTTATTTTCTCACTAACCTTGTTTCTGTTTGTTATCGATATGATTAGATCTTATTTTCTCACTAACCTTGTTTCGGTTTGTTATCGATATAACTAAGATCTTATTTTATCACTAACTTCGTTTTAGTTTGTCATCATATGACTAAGATCTTCATATTTCCTTATTAATATTTTTCTTGTTGCTATCAATACGAGACTAAGATCCTATTTTCTCCTCAAACTTTGTTTAATAACTTTCATCGCTATAACTAACAACCTAAATACTTTCATTTTTTCTAAGTCAGTCGTTTCCAGCTCATCCAGCTCACCTCCGGCATGATATTTGAAGACGATTTTATGCTTGGAACAGCGAAACACTAATAGGCAAAAATGGGAGTGTATAAGGTAAGAGAAAGGTATTAAAAGTAATGATGCTTCCGCGGGTAGATTAATGCCGAACGATCCATGTTCTTGCTTCTCTGTCATTACTGCTTTAGCAAAGTTAGGCTCCTCGGTCTATTCAGTGTGGCATTTCGTCTGAATTATTAAAAATTAGAAAAGTAGATTATGACATCATTGAGCACTGGGTTCTACCTTATTATTATTACTTGTTATTGAATATCTGTTGTTTTCGTGGTTACTATCTCGAGTTGTCATATATATATATATATATATATATATATATATATATATATATATATATATATATATATATATATATATATATATATATATATATGTGTGTGTGTGTGTGTGTGTGTGTGTGTGTGTGTTTGTGTGTCACCGATATTAGTATAGAATCCATAATTTTCAAGGTCGCTAACATAACAATGTCGTTTAAATCAAAATTCAACCCTTTATGTCCAAAATTAAATGTATTTTCTCCCTGCGAAGAACGGGCATTCTGCTAGTGTGATTATAGAATGTGATATGAAATAATAAGTTATTGAATACAGCTTGGATTCAGAAATATGTAATTATAAGAAGGCATATAATGAAGATTTATAACGAGTAAAGGAAGAAACCAAGAAATTGTCGAAATAAACTCATGTTATATAAGTTCATGTTTTTATTTTAGGGTATATCAAAAGTCCGGGTTTGTAGGCCAACTCCGTTATGAGTAAAGATACAAAAGAATTAAATGAGAGGAAAGTTGTTGAAAATAAATAGTTTTCAATTTAAAATGATTTTTTCAATAGCACCAGCTGTATCGACTGCACACTGGTAAGGCGCCGTATAATAAGTGAAAAAACAATTTTCCAGCTCAGTATGCTGTTCGAACGCAATGTAAGGGCACGCAAAAATGACACAGGGAACGTGCACATTGTTGTGTAACGTAACCTAGAACTCTTCAAATCCGTTATCCAACAGTGCTGGTATTGTGAGGATCCAACATTACTTTCTGGATCAAAAGATCAATGTATTTCAAACAAAAATGTTCTTGTATTCTTTATATCTGGAGAACTACATAGTATAGCCAAACCCAAAATATCATTTAACTCAGTTTAATGTGCATATTCTGCAGGCAATTCGAAAACTCGATTTAGGGACCGTTCAAAAATATTGTGTCCCCGGATTTAAATACTAATTATTGGCCAAAATCGCAATCTTTTGATGCTTTTTTGATCATTCCTAAAATTCTTGGCCAAGATGGCAAACTTTTGACCAATTTTTTTTTTTGATTATTCCTAAAATTCTTATTCCCTTAAAATAAGACGCCTTACCAGTGCGGAGTAACTGGTGTGATTGACAAAAATTCCACCATTTTATTGCTGAAAATCAAATGTTTCCAATAACTTTCCTCTCTTTCTATTTTTCGGAGTTCGCCTGTTGCCCGAAACTTTTAAACACCCTGTATACAATTTAATTTAATTGCACTGTCAAAAAAATGTTTCACTTGCTCTTGTAGTGACTTCATATCATCTCCGTAGATGTTGTCATCACCATAACTCGTACGAACTATTAGATAAGAGCGTTTAATGTTAATCCTCTGTTATCATAATTGCGTAATCCTAGAACGAAACGAAACGAGACGAACCCAGTAATAAAGAATCACTTTCAGTTGGTGAAACGTTATTCAAAGTAAGTGTATTAAATCATCATTTCCTTCTTCCAAAGGTCAATTTAACTTCGTAGAAAAAATATTCTTCCAACTTCATTCGACCTGGATTTTTTCCTTTTCATTTCTCCTTTTTTTAACCCCTTATTTTTGGGCCAAAGAAATTCATCTCGTCCCAGACCCGCATGAAGTGGCTGCTCCATCGATTTTCCCATTCGGCATGGGAGTAACAAAGAGAATGAGAATGAGAGAGAGTGTGTGAGAGAGAACTCTTCCCTCGGAGCACATGTGTTCATCCTCCCATGGCACCTGCACACACAACACTTCCAAAAGCGAATGCACGTGCCATTCTCTTTACCCTTCTCCATACAAAAGGGAAGAGAATCAAAGGAGGTGTTTCAAAGGTTTAAGAACGGAGGCAGGCGGTATAAGGTAAGGTCTTTCTACGGAGGTTAATCATTTTTTTTTCGTCTCGAAACTAGTTTTTTGGTTGCATGCTACGTCTGTGAAACCACCAAGAAAGTAATGATTTTCAAAAGAAAGAAAATCTTGACTAGGGCCAAGGACATGATGAATGATGCGTCTTGTCAGTGAAATGTTTAGAAGATAAAAACCGTGGATGAATGAGTAAGTTTATTGGGGAGTAAATAAGTGTGATATTGGGATCATTATGCCAGTCTTCGTATCAGAGATGAAACACTAATGAATCCCCAGGAAAGACAACAACAACAATTCATTTCGCAAATGAATCAGCGAGTGCAGAAAACTCCATACCTTACTACAAAACGAACTTGCTAACTAAGGCATTGGAAATCCTAATCGCTAACACATCGCAAAGAATGACAGCAGAAAGGGAACAGATTTTAACGTACAGTACTATTTTTAAAGAATTTGCCTTACCGAAGTTCCTTATATATTTACTTTGTCTGTGACTCAGCGCTTACCTGTGATGCATAGGGTCTTTGGTTCGATCCCCGAACCAGTAAGTTTATGTTGGACAACATCTTGTTAGTGGGTTTTCTCGGCGTACTCCCGTTTCCTCCCACTTTTTATTCCACCAACTCATCCATCATCATTCACTTCCTTAATCATTGCCCCACTTAGCATCAAAATTATAATTATGGGATGTTAAACTGAAATATTTAATTTCATTTTCATTTTCATTAATTCTGTCAGTGTTCCCGACCGTCTGTCCATCTGGGAGATAAAATATCTCAAGAGCTACTGGGTTGTTCTACATCAATTTTGGCCAGGATCAAAACTTAGAAATTGAATTCGTTAATGCGAGGAATATTTAAAACGGAACTGACGGAAAATAACTATGCCCGGTTTAGACATTGATCACTACAGGTCGAAAACAGTAATAAACAGCGAGAAAATGTTTCTCAGCAATCGATTAAGCGATTAATCGATTAATTATCTAACCAATTCTTACCTCTCTATTAAAACCAGAAGTGGTATAAATCCATCACAACCTCCGGTTTCAATATTGATCTACATAGAGCAAAAGCTATAAGAAATAGGAAGAAGCGATTTTTTAAGAATCGATTTAGCGTTCTAAAAATCGGTGCCATCTTTCTTAATCCTGTTATTCATACTGGAATCAACAACTTCTGGTTTTAATGTTGATCGCTATAGAGTGAACAGAGTAATAGATGTCTAAAGTTATTTCTCTCTCTGTCTTAAAACTAGTACCAGTTCCGGTTTCAAAATTAATTGAGAAAATATCACGTGATACAAACCAAACTGGTTCAGGACACTCCTACTTTTATTAAACATTCTCTTGTATACAAGTATGTCTAGCAGATGGCATAATTAACCTGTAAACGACCATTGTTTACTTGAGACTCTTGAAACCTTTTTAGTGAATGATTATGAGACCCTCATATTACGTACAAACTTAGAAGAAAATAATTAAACTGAGTTTTCCTATTGTGTAATGACCAAAATATCCGACACTTTTTTAACCGAGTGTCCTCATCAGGAATCGAATCCGGGACCGCACGCACCAAAGACGAGAAGTTTAGCCACTACCTCAGCGCGGGGTAACAGTATTAACTTACGGTATCGACTATATACTATAAAAGGGAAAATAAATAAATTTAGCTTATAAGCTAATCATAATAGAGCTATATATATATATGTATATCTATCTTCTTGTGCAAATGAAAGCAGGGTATTTTACGATTTACACGACATCTATAATATTTCATAAATTTTGCAAAAATGTTGAGAGCATATAAAATGTAACGTATATCATTTTTCTTTCGTTATATTATAGAATTCATATTCATTTTTTTGTCATCATTGTATAAATAAACTCCACAGTTGATAACTATCGCACATAAATCTAAAATGAGTCACAGCCTTTTCATAAGCTGCAAAATTAAAACAGTGTTTGGCACGGAACACCATAACAAACAAATCTGATTTATATTCATGTGCCCAATACTGTGGCAAAAATATATATATGAAAACAGTATTCGTGCCAGATTAGTATGCTGTTTAGACAACAGAATAATTGTAATATCAGATGAATAGGAAACAGTGGCTAACTTGGTTTGTTTGATATGCAAAACAAGGCTATCTCATTATACTCTTTTTTGTTACTAAGTGATTTATCAGTTTATCTACACTAATATTTCTGCTCCAATCAATGATATTATAAAGTATTATTAATGTTTGCTTTACATGTGATAAAAGATATCTCGTGACACAAATTGGTAGGCATGTTTTACATAGTGCGTCCTTTCAGTCTTAAGAAGTTATACAAAATGATCAGTTCTTACCGTTTAAGTGAGTATAAAGTTTCTTTGTTTTACAATTTTCTGTGTATCCCATTATTTTAAACCGATAAGAAAATTTACCAACTTACCTAGAATGGCCGTTTATTAGATTACTGCCATATGAAATGATACAGTACAACTGGGAATGCATTCAGTACAAAATTATAAAAAAATAAACGTCTGAGATAAATAAAGGGTCAATTTAGTACCTCATCCATCGCTTTTAGACCGTTTGCTTATATGGAAAAGTTTTTTTCATATTCTTTTTCTTTCTAAATAAACTGAAAAGATTTTATTTGGTTTTACTAATTTATTCTGCGAATCTATTAGAGCGAAGCACCTTTTTACTAAACTTTGACGTACGTTTGTCCAGATACCCCTCCGAGATGCCTAAATCGTCTTTTCCAAGTTTGATATGCCGATTCCAGAGTGCGTGCTGAGTGTCGTTTAGGGGTCGCCGCATGTCCGGATCGGACATAGCATTGAGGAATAATCACCGAAAGACAGGATGCCCATAGACCTAACCTTGGAAAAATATTTAGCTCCAAAATTCTCATAGCAAACAATTTAAAATATAATTTTCATTATTAGATATAGGGCGAACTCTTTTTTTTCTTTTCTTTTCTCCTACAAACACAATTTTTCAAAGTCATTATGCTTTTCGCTGATATGCAAAATTCAACTTATTCACATGTCGTCTTCGTTCACTAAAACAATTGATGCATTAAAAAACTCTTTTAAATAATCAATAAAGGTCGATCGATTTCTCCAAATTTGCAATTATTGCATACGTAGTTACATATTTCTTGTTTTGTCAATATATATTTGCATTATACAGGGTATTAATAATCTATTGCTGATAAATTTTAATTGGTGATTCCTCATTTGAAAATTAAAAAAAATCCTATGCACCTGTAGAGAAACATATACTCGTAGCTTCAGAACAATGGTCATCCACAATTGTGGATAAAGTAAGTTGTAGCATACATTATTTCTAACATGAAGAACCGTTTAGTGGCGTACAGTGGTACGCCATCCAAAAATGCAAATTTCATCAATGTGCAATGGTCCATGCTTCCAATGTAATTCCCAGGTATATTTAATTTTTAAAGGAGGTTTAAATTTGATAAAAAGTAAGCCTTGACAGTAGTGGACACGAAATATGCTATCAGAAACTCGGAAGTGTTGGAGACTGCTAGCTTCGCTGTGTCTGTGATGTATTCTTTCATACTCCGGATGGCTCCTTCCTAAACTACGCACTTTTCTTCACATGATTATTTCTTTATTTTTATATTAAGAATTATTTGTAAATGCTTCTCGGTATAGTCCCTATGTATAAATTGATATTGTGTAAATTAAATTTCAAATTAAATAAATTAAAATTATAACACATAGAATTCAATTTCATAATGCAAGGGACTTTTAGGGATTTTCAAGAACAAAAAATAGTAAAATTACACTATAAAGGTTCGAGTTTGTATGGAAGAATGAGAAAAATATTTATATTAATGTAAATCAAAGGACAAAAAGAATTAGGGCTGCGCAGGTACTCAATATCATTGTATGACAAATGTTTTCATAATAAAACCATAAAACTTCTATAATCATGTTACATACGCATGCAAAATGAGTGTTAATGGCAAACCAAATTTCTCTCTTAATTGGAAGGTTAGGTTTTCTCTTTTTAAGATACTTAATAACTAGCTCTATGCTTTAAGGAAGACAGAAGGTCATCGCCACAGAAACAGAAGGATGTTATGGATTGTATTTTGTTCGAAACTAATCTAACGGAAATTGATATCTTACTGCCTAAATAACTTGTTTTATATAATCTTTCCAACTTCTCTTAGGCCTACCCAGAGGTCTTTTACTCAAAGGCTTTATAATCAGGACCCTATACACCTCACTCAAGTTTCTCTGTACATGAGACATGTCATACTTATTATTGGTGCCTTGATGTGACACCTATATTGTCGAATTTTGTGTTATGGATTCTTTCTCCATTCAACTATTTCCTCGTCCCTTCTGCCTCCAAATTTTTTTTCTCAAGACTTTGATTTCGATTGATCTTAGTTTGTTTTCATCTCGTCGTGCTAATTGCTAACTAACTTTCGCATTCATAGAAAACTATGGGTCAAACGATACACTTATAGTTTTTTAACTTTAAGTGCTTCATATTAGTACTGACGACTAGTATTTTTGTAGCGAGTAGTAATGTGCATATCCTGTTATCAATCTAGCTTATTTTTAACTTATTTTTTGTCATCATTTTGTTTGTTACAACCGCACGTAAGTAGTTAAATTTGTTCATGTCCTCTACTTTTCCTTCCATTGTTTACAATACTTCTTTCATCTCGAAAAAACATGGTTTCAATTAAGGTATTTCCATAGGTTTTCGACTGACACCGAAATATTGTGCCTCTGGTAATAACCT